>NC_073342.2:27502500-27802500 GCF_027580225.2 Misgurnus anguillicaudatus | reverse complement strand
ATGGTTCAGAGAGTGTGTGGATTTGTTGGATGTGATTTTTGTCAGACAAAAGTAAGGATTACCATGGGTTGGGACCGGGACCGTAGGAAGATACTGCTGGCATTCCTGGCATATAGGACTCTGTGAAGCGGAAGACAAACAATTTTAAAAGCCCTGCTGCTGCTGGGAGACATCTGCTGTTTAAAACAGATACTGACTGAAATTTGTTTAGTTCATATATGCACAATATAGGCCAAAATAAATATACTGTATACATGTATATGGTCTATTAAGGTTTGTCACAATAACACAATTTTATTATTTAATATTAGTAAAACTTCTACACATCAATTTCAATATCACAGAAAAACGAATGCGCCATTGAACACGCTCTTTTATTTATGTTTTTATTATTACGATGAAAATTACTTTATGAAATAAAATGCAATGAAATGCGTGATATCACTGGCATGAAGCTTTCTAGTATTGCTTGATGAATAATAATAATAAAAGTATTAAGCTGTCAGTAAAACAAAAAACACATTAAGAAAGTATTTAAGTACTTAAATTTTAGATGTTTACTAAGATCCTTCTATTATCTATTGAAGCCTATAATAACTTTTAACTCATTCCCTGCCAGCCATTTTTTTGTGATTTTCACTAAAGTTTCACAAAATGCCTTCTTTAAAAATTTTCTTCTAAAACTATATAAACATACAAATATATGAAATGAAAGAACAGATCCTCTGCTTTCAAACAAACAAAACGGGGGAAAATAACTTTTCATCATATCTATATTTTTTTTCTGCATAAAACTCTTAAATATGGGTATTTAAAAAAAAGGGTAAAAAGCTGAAATAATTGCTAATAATTTTTGTGAAGGAATTTTGTTAGAGATAAGATTCGGAACGATTATCAAAACATACACAGAGTCTAAAATTAGTAAATAACGTTTTGCTTCAGTTTTTTATAAATTAGGTAAGTATGCCATCTAGTGGATAACAGTATTATGTGTGAATCGCGGTACTGCTCATGAACACTTTTTTTATGTTGCAAATGTTTTCTCTTAATTGAAGAGATAACTCGTCAATGGCGGGGAAAGAGTTAAGGGGATACTTCACCGATTTAGCATTCGGCTTTGTGTCTGTAGAAACCCGGCAGTGTTGCTGAGTGACCATGTTTCCCTCCCTCATTTCCCCCTGAGAGGAGAGATATCTGCATTTTGGTTCTGCAAAAAAGTCCTCCGATGATGTAATATGACGATTTTTGCATCATCGGAGGACTTTTTTGCAGAACCAAAATGCAGATATCTCTCCTCTCAGGGGGAAATGATGGAGGGAAACATGGTCATTCAGTAATACTGCCGGGTTTCTACAGATACAAAGCTGAATGCTAAATCGGTGAAGTATCCCTTTAATTGGGAGGTGGCTGTCCCTAACCCATAAACTTCACATCATGAAAGTTATTTTGTATAATTTTTGCATTTTATTTCATTTTGGTATTGAAAAAAAATCTTTTAGATTTTTAAGTTCAACTTTTTTTTATTTTATAATTTCTTTGTAGGTCATGAAACTTTACGTAGAAAAAAGTGTCCCGCATTTTCACGACACTACCGAAACAATGCTAATCTTTGCTGATCGGTGGGCTGGATGATATGGCCATTGACGGTATACTTCAAAATTTAGTTTGGTGTGATATAACTCTGATAACGTTATGAATGTTTAAAAAGCCTCGGAATTAACGGCAAAGAATGCCCACAAAGAATAAATTGATCATGTGGTGACAATAATATGAATTGTCGCAAGGTACATATGAGCACAGACATTACTTGTTTGAGTGCGGCTCATGGTTCCTTAGCTACGAAAGACGCCACAGGAGCGCGCTTTGGAAGGAAGAAGCGCCTTGACCCGGGATTAACACACGTTTTTAGATGTGACATGTGAACGGGCCGCTTTTATGTATATTAAAACAGTGGTTCTCACAGTGGCCCCAGGGGGGCCGCGAGATGGTGCCAGGGGGAGCCCAGTTTTATGACATTTTATAAAATAAATTATTTTATCAAGAATTCTGTGTTCAATTAAACCTAAAAAATAAGACTAATAACCAACAGCACTACTTCGTATCATTTAATATGTTTTGTTTAATCAAAAGTTGAGTTTTAAAAACAGTTTCTTGTCATAAAGTTTCTTTGGGGGGGCCGCAAAGGAATGTGTCATACAAAAGGGGGGCCGCACGCTGAAAAAGTTTGAGAACCACTGTATTAAAATATGTGTTATTCCGCAAAATATACTAATATTGAATTATTGTAAACATGGATCTTTTTGACAGCGTCGTCGTGTGTTCGTGAAAAACATAAACACAAAGGAAAATATTTTCAGTTTTTTTAACACATCTTTGTCGAATAAACATCATCTATGCCTCGCCTAAGTGTTTATACTTTGGCTCATATGTTTGCGGAGACATTTTGCCAAATGCCAATAATTTTCAATTCATGTATACAAATATATATGTTACTGGCCTTACAAATACATGGCTGATCTGGAGAAGATTAAAATCTTTACTTACGGTTGGGAGGTCCAGCTGCCTGGAAGGCTTGATAAGGAGGTTGTGTTGTGGGTCTGGAGAACACAGGTGGCTCTTCGCCAAACACAACAATCATCACCTGGATGAGCCCATACAGATCTGACTGAGGCTGATGAATGATGAGAAAAAAACAAAGATTATTATTTCTTTAATGACCAAATGTTCAAAACTAAACGTACTTTATAATGTGAACATGTAGGTGGTTTTCGTCCCTTGCTAAGCTGTTCTGTTATGTGGTGACTTGTTGGGTAGTGAGGTGATAAGGTCTTACATGTTTCCACTCATGCAAATAGGGAAGGTAGATCTTGCCATTGGCGTCAATGTGTTTGCCAGTCTTGATCATCATCGCACTGGTGGGCTTCACGAAACAAATAGGGGGATTGTAGGGATACGTGTCCAGCAGCCAGAGGCACACAGGAATATTGTACACATTCCCTCTATAAAGAGGCAGAAAAAAATTAGGACATGACATAAAGTTTAGCGTTTTCATCTTGGATTAAAAACAGTGTTGTTAAATGTCTAACTCACCTCTATAACTAACTGGTACAGTCCCTGTAAGACTCATGAGGTCTCTTGAAGAGCCGTCATTAAATACTGTGAATGAAAAAGTGTTTAAAAAAGCATGAAATATATGCTTTGAATAACGCCTGGCAGCTATGATATTTGCTTTAAAAAAAAATGTGATTTATGGGAAAGATCTAAAATTACCATAAGCATCCATCACAGGTTTGAGGTCTTTGTACTGAGAGATTACATTCGTAATCTCACGGACAGTAAGATCTCTGTATTTGTATTGCTGAAATATAAACAACAAAACATAAATGAAAACAATCCCAACAAAGTGAAAACTGATAATGAAAGTGAAACCATTAAAGTAATATCAAGTAAGCAAGCATTAAATAATGCAATAATTATTCATTAAAAAAATTACTATAAAACGTTACATTACTATAAGTAGGCACTTAATCTAGTTACCCATATGGGAAAAATTAATTTATCCGGCCAAATATATGTTTTAAATATAAGCTAAATACATTTAATAGAAAATACAGTTTAATCAAATATATTTTTGCATTTGAAAATATAATTAGTTTTAACCTTTACATATTAATTTATATTTCAAAGGGCAACAAATACATTTCCAATTTTACAACCCATATGGCAAAAGAAAAAAATCCTGGCCAAAATATAAAAGTTTGTATAAAATAAATAAAGTACAATTCTAAAATGTATCAGTTTGTATAAAAGATAAAATATATATAATTATATTTTTGCAGTTTAAAATTATATTTTAACCCTTTTATGTCTACAAGTTTTTCTTCCAATGTGACGTGAATAGACATGCTTTAAAATCTATTTTTTTATATATAAAAATGGCCAAAAACATATTGGTGAAGAATATATTTGTGCAAGCATATTTCAGCTTTATTTAAAAAAAATATTATAGACGTATGGGTAAAGATACAGATAAATTTAGACATAAAATAACCAGACTAATAAAGCTAAACGATAAAATAACATGATTAATATCAAATTTTCCTCATAATATTCTGTCATAAGTAACAATTCAAAGCTGACCAATTTAGAAGACCAAAAGACATGACACAAACCTTCAACATCTTTTTAAGACCTCCTTCGTTGACGACAGCCATGTTTGAGCACAAAAATAAAACACCTGAGAAATAAATTAATAGATGTGTGATATAAAATGTCTGTGTGTCTCAGCTCAGGCCTGCTGCCCGGCCAAACACTTCCTAAATCTCCCAACAATCCTTTTAAACGTCTCTTTAATACAGAAACAAATTGTTATTGACTGGTTAACATATGGTTATAGTTAGTTAACTAAATGTAATTAATGTAAATACTCCTAGTTTTCATATCGAGGAAGATAAACACGACGAACGGTATGAACGTCACTACTGTAAGATAGTTTCACTTCCGGTGGGAGTGTTTTCCGTTTTTCAAAATAAAGGTCTTTCGGAGCGATATGTATCAGACATACACGGACATAAAATGTAAATTGCCCTTTTTTATAAATTACAAACATAAAATAAATATTTGTATAACCTGTCACAATCATTCGCTTACATAAACAAACTAAATGTACAAATTATATATGTAGTGTATATATGAAAGTGAATGTGATAAATAACTAAATCCCACTTTGACTTTTTTATTTTGTGGGTACAATGAATAAACATTCAACATTGCGGGTAAAAACTGCATGAACCACATTACAATATCTACATTAAAAACAGCAACCATGCTTAAACAAATCATTACATTTACATACAAATTGGAGAATTTACATGTATTTTAAATTTCTAATTCTTTTTATTTTATTTATTTTTATATAATTTTTAATGTATTTATTTATTTCAACTTTCATTAATTTTCTTTAATTTATCATTCATTCATTTTCTAACTTATCCATTTTACATTTTGTACATTTTCATATCACTGTCTACATTAACAAAAACTTTTTTCAAATTATTTTAACAGCTTGTTTCATTGAGTTCATTGAACAGATGATCTTCTGTATCCAGCTTTACATGCGAGAGTTCCTCCACTGAGTACATTGGTGGGTGAACTGAGCCTGCTGTAAAAACAACAGCAATGTCATTAAACCTAAATAAATACCCATTCAAGCATTTTAAAGTCACTATAACATTAAAATAAAATAAAAATAGTTTTCATCCATTGGCAATGCAAAATGATTTCTGGTTAACCAAAGCTTAAAACATTCAGATATTCTTTTGTTTTATGAAATTATTTGTGTTTTCTTCAGCAACCTTTGTACATTGTTATCATATCTCAAATCTGTTTCCCTGAATGCAGAAGAACAGATAGAGACATTGTTAAATTGCTTAATACGGATGTGAAATGTTTGTGATGGATCAATGAACAAGTAAAGGATACTCACAGTATTCTGGTCGCATGCACAGAGGAGGGACTTCACCAAACACAGCCATAATAACCTGAATCAAACTGTGCAGATCACACTGTGTCTGTGTTAAAAAAAAACACAACTATCAGAAAGAGAGAATGAAAACATTTACATTTATGCATCTGGCAAGGGTTTTTATCCAAAAAGCACTTTACTGTGCATCACAAGCTATACATTTTTATCAGTATGTGTGTTCCATGGGTTTGAACCCATTACCTTTTGTGCTGCTAACGCAACGCTCTACCACTGAGCCTTACAGAAACATTTCGGCCCAAATCCAGAAACTAAATGTAAGCATTAAAGGTGCAGTGTGTAGATTTTAGTGGCAACTAGAGGTGAGATTGTGAATTGCAACCAACTACTCAGTCCACAGTTCACCCTTCCCTTTCGAAATGCATAGAGAAGCTACGGTAGCCGCCACAGGACAAACATGTCATCGTCTAGTGCTGCGTTCACACCAGTCGCGGTAGAGGCGTCAAGCACGAGTGATTTCAATGCTAAGTCAATGTGAAGACACGTTGACGCGCGTATGGAGGTCTCGCGGGGCGAATGAGGTGTTTTGCCCGGTGCGAATTGAATGTTGCCGCAGCAAACACGCAAGTTAAAAAAGGTGAACTTTGGCGGAAAAACGCGCCACGTTAACTAATCAGGAGCTTGCTCTAGTAGTGACGTAATTACAGGAAGTGCGCAGAGTCACAGAAGCCGCTCCCATGATGCGAATTTCCGCGTGAATGTCTCGATGACTACAATTTCACGCATGGTTTTGATGTAAGACAGCGTAATGACGAAATGCTTTGTAGAGCAGTTTGTCCATTTAGGGCTACTATAGAAACATGGTGGCCAGAAATGCTGACTTTCATGTAAGGGGACCCACGGTGTATGTTCCAAACAGCTCATTCCAAGGTAATAAAAACAATACAGTTCATTATGTAAGGTCTTTATACACCACTGATAATATAGTTATGTATATTATATTGCATTTCTGTCAAGAGATCTTGGTAAAAGTTACACAATGCACCTTTAAACTAGCCAAAGTGTTGGATTGGTTAACCTTAATTTGTATTCTTGGTGATTTAAAATGATCACTTGTCACATTTGCCGAAAAGAGCCAAACTAATTAGTTTGAGGCAATATCGGGTCATCTTACATGTCTCCACTCATCCAGGTAAGGCAACATGATCTCTCCATTGCTGTTGACATGCCTACTGGACACAATCATCATTTCATGGGTGGGTTTCACATAGCAGATGGGAGCAGTTCTTGGATAACTTTGCTTTAGCCACAAACAAACAGGAATGTTGTATGGTTTCCCTGTAGAACAACGTTTTGTTGTTCAGTGACTTGAAGATGATTTTGCTATCAATTATCTTTATGGCTGGAACTTGAACCTGTAACTTGCCTTTATATACCACCATGATGGTTCCCATCAAACAGATTAAGTTCTTCACTGTGCCATCATTAAAAACTGTAAGAAAATTTACAAGACTCATTTACCAGAAAGTCAAACTGAAGAAATCATGTATCTATCTGTAAAATGTTCATATCAAAATGTATTAGGTATAATGTGAATTTTATCGGAGAAAGTTTTACGAAACAGTTTTATGTAATAATAAGTACAGCACCATACTAAGAGTTAATAGTAAAAATGTACAGGATATCATAAGCATAAGTTACAATAATCAGCAAATAACAACAATACAATTACAGTAGTTTACTATAAACATTGCGCCGAATCCTGTCTTTTTTATTCAGTTAAGTTCTTAAAGGAAAACACCACCGTTTTACAATATTTTACCATGTTCTTACCTCAACTTAGACGAATTAATACATACCTATCTTTTTTCAATGCATGCACTGCATCTTTGCACAGTGTGTCGTGAATGTGTTAGCATTTAGCCTAGCCCCATTCATTTCTTAGGATCCAAACAGAGATGAATTTAGAAGCCACCAAACACTTCCATGTTTTCCTATTTAAAGACTGTTACATGAGTAGTTACACACTAAGTATTGTGGCACAAAATACGAGTAAGTATGGTGGCTTCCTGTTTGGATCCTAAGGAATGAATGGGGCTAGGCTAAATGCTAACACAGTTAAAATAGTTGAACTTGAGCTTATTTAGATGAAGTAATGTAAAAAACATGTTTTCATGACATTGATCAATTTTTTTACAGTAGAATAAACTTAAAAAAAATATGGGATCTGTTGGATCTGGTTCTTATTAAACAAAATACTTGATTAATAAGTATGCAAGTTATAAATGTTGCATCGTGTACTGTAGCCTACATATCCTCTTAGACACAGTTTAGATTTGTTTAGTTATCAAAACTAATAAAAGAGGTCTTTGTTGAAAAGCAAAAATATGTGAGCATTTTAAGAAGCATAACAAGCACATATATGTTATAAGCAAACCTTTATCCAAATGCCTACCAAATCTGTCTGTCACAGCCTCGAGGTGTCTGTGCTGAGACAAAACCGTAGAGATTTCTGATAAGACCTCTGTCCTGTGATCATATGTCTTACAACACATCAACATACATGTCTTTAATACATATTCACATTTCATTTAAATTATAGAAAAGAAGCTCAATTGTGGAAGAGATGGTAAAAATAGAAATGTACCTTAGGTAGAATTCTCCTAAGATCCCAAGTAGTTGTAACTGTCATGACTTTAAATCAAATCCACCCAGGAAACTGTTAGCAGCGCTTACAGTACAGTACGGAGTACTTGGAACACAGGAAACTTAAAAAACTTTTATTGCCGAGCAGCCAATAGCAAAACAGTGATAGAAAGATTTGCTATTAAGCCATAAACTAAAGGTTATTCAGACTTGCAAATGAACAAGACATAAACATTGGTGTGTCTAAAGCCGAAGGTATACTATGGACGTCTGCGTCTTTGTGCCGTCTGCATGACGTCATTCAGTCTGTATATCAGCAGTGGACCATTTGTAAACCAGTAAAATGTTAAGGGTACAAAACATTTAGGTTAAAAAAATATCTTTCCTGCCTTAAATTTTTTTGTTTAATCAACTCAGATTTGGGTGATTCTCATGAAACCATTGAAACACCACGGCACTAATGATTTTAGCTTTAAAATGTGTAATATAGTAACATTAAAAAGCATCAGAATTAACACAATACTGTGTTCTACCTTGCACAATGTGTGATTTCAACATAAGAATTTATAATTGGAAATTTAATCTCATTTTCTGCTGAAATTCTCATTACCGCAATGTGTCTGGCTGTGTTTGAACATGCGTTATGTTGTAATTTAATCAAATTAACACAAAAATAAAAAAATAAATGGATGTTTTGCTAGACTACTTTAGATGACAGAAAAAATATTTACTGAATATTCATGTATAATAATAATGAAGAAAAATTAGGAAAATGATGTGTCCATGCCTGATGTTCTCATCCTCCGCAACACTTTTTGAGAACAGTTTAAGCACACAAACAGAATTTTAATAAAGTTTGATTTTGAGTGACCAAGCACATGGACCAGTTACTTCAAGATGGCTACCAGGTAAGATCATTTTTTTACAGTTAATTTGAAATATTGTCTTGTCAGAATGCTTACACGACATTTTGATTATCATTACCGAAACAGATGCTTATTAAATGTTAATTTAATTAATAGAAGCATAATACTTTGATTTTAAATGCATGTGCAGAATCTCCAAATTATGTTCTTTCAGGTTTGTCATGTCATTTTGAAAATATGTCAGTGTTGATGTTTTCTGACTGTTGCGGTAATGAGATTTTTTAGGACAAATTTTTTAAATTATGTTACAAAAAGTGTTAAATGATAAGTAAAAGTTTTTAAATTAATGTTCCCATTTACTCCAGACTTTGTTTTTCAATGTCTGGTGGGAAAAAAAGTAAATTTAAGCAATTTTTACATTTTCATGCTTGCCATTTTTTTCAAAACCAAGTTTTCGTGAGAATCACCCATTTACAAGTCATGTCAACTTATATTATTTATCTTGATAAGAGATGAGTTGCTACAACTTATAAAATGAAGTTTACCTATTTGAACTGTCGTAAAACCCAGAGAAGTTAAATTTACTTAAAACATTGGAGAAAAGTTGTTGCCCTAAAATAATTAGGTTATGTGAACTAAAACAAGAGTGCGTTTAACTTAAAATTTCAAGTAAATCCAAAATTATTGAGCAAAACAACATTATAAATATAATAGCTTAAATCTCCATAGAGCGGTTTCCCGGACAAAGATTAGACTAGTCCTAGACTAAAATAAATGTAAGAGCTGTTCAAACTGAAAACAAATTGCACTGACATATCTTAAAACACAATATCAGTGCCCTTTATTTTGCCTCAAAATGCACACAAGTAATGTTTTAGTAAGGCATGTTTGTTCAAACTAGTTATATTTCCTAATTAAACTAAGGTCTAGTCCTGGCTTAAACTAATCCCCATCCGGGGAAACCACCCCTAAGACAATTTAATAACAAATATTTAAAGTTCTTATCAGTTTTTTTGTAATGAAAATTTTAAGTTCATTTCACTTGAATGTTTTAATGAATTGAATATGCCTAAAAGTTAAATGAACTAAGATTTTTTTGAAGTATAGGTCCAAAACTCAAAATATTAAGTGATGTTTATGTCATTGTTTAAGTAAAGACAATATCTGGGTTATGTGTACAGAGCAATTTACAATGAAATGTTTACTACAGAGTAAAAATCAAGAGTTTGTTGGGTAAAGTGTTTACCAAACCTGATGCCTTTTTTAGGTTAAGTTGAGGTGGATGTCTAGACTAAATATATATTGGTAATAAAGGCATTCTTTGAGAAATTATATTAAAAGTTTCGACTGCAAATGTCAAATCCATAACGCTGGAACTGCCCAACTGCAAATTTGTTAACATGTTTAATCCAATCTTGGTAACGCAGAGAAATTTTGTATTAGTGCATCCCTAATTTCAATGTTCATAATGGCCTTAAAGGAAAACAACACCATTCTCAATATTTTATTATGCTTCACCTCAACTTCTACGAACCAACACATACCTATCTTTTTTCAATGCGTACACTTTTAATCTTTGTACAGCGCCTCGTGAATGTGTTAGCATTTAGCCTAGCCCCATTTATTCCTCGGGATCCAAACAGGGATGAATTTATAAGCCACCAAACACTTCCATGTTTTCCCTATTACATGAGTAGTTACATCAGTAAGTATGGTTGCACAAAATAAATCTTTTGTTTGGAGCCATAAGAATGAATGGGGCTAGGCGAAATGCCAACACATTCAAGAAGCGCCGCACAAAGATCAAAAGCGCACGCATTGAAAAAAAGACAGGCATGCACTAATTCATCTAAGTTGAGGCAAGAACATAGTAAAATATTGAAAAACAGTGGTGTTGTCATTTAACAGCCACACAGTGATGCTGTTATCTTTTTGAAAGCTTTAGCATGATGTTTGTTAAGGCATAGACCCACAAATATTTTTGCCAAAACATAACAACATTGAAGATTTCAAAACAGATCAACAGTTTTATTATTGAAAATTCAGTCAGCCATTTTAATTTTCTAATAGTAACGTTCTTTCGTAGCATACACATGAACCAGCACACATAACTAATGCGCCCGTGTGGATTTCCACGTAGCTTTATTCACAAACGTATGTTAAAACAACCTGCATGTTAAGCAAAACAAATATCTCCGACCGATGACGGAGGCACAGCGCCTCCAGAGTAAATTGTACGACTCTCCGCCCAACCGGTATGCTGTCCGTGAGGTGTAACTGAAGGGAACGGGGACGTGGGATGAGGTCACAAGTGTCCAGTCATTGCAATCTGAGCCGAGGAAGGTTTTTCGTGTGTTGTTGAGGTCATGAGAGGTGCCGAGTTCATATAAGACCAGTGTTGAGACTTCAAGAACAATAATTTAGCAGAAATCCACAGCGCCGCCCAGCACGGGTTACAAATAAAGAACATACACGAGTAAGTCATTAGTGGTGTTTATCAGGCAGACGTGGACAGACAAAAAGGTGAACCAGGTGGTCAAAGCAAGACTCGTTCCTGATTCAAATGTCCGCTACGCAGGCGGCCTTGTTTGCTTTTTGTTAACAGTCACTTTCAGATGAGACGGTTGTCGTTTCTCACTGGTCCAGTCTGCCATGGGGAGCCATGAGCTGGTCAACACGCGCTGGTCAGCTAAGTAAAAGAAAACAAAACAAGTTAAAGACCTAAGCATAACCTAAACATTACTGGAGCTAAGCCTGGTTTTGCATCTGAACTCTACAAATAGGTGATTCTCGCAAAATTAGACTTATGATGTGTCATGAAACATTTTGATAAAAAAAGTAAATGCAAAGTTAGAGTATCAAAATAAGAAGCATACAGTTACAAACATCTCTTCATGTACTATTTTGCACATGATTTCAAATGTCATCATAAAAAACAATTTTGTTGTTTTTCCACATTTAAGGGGAGATTTTTCATTACCGCAACGTGTCCATGACTGGATTTGGGTTCTTTGACATGGAAATATTTATAATTAAAAAATCTAAAAAATAAAAAGCTTCAGTGCATGTTATGCTATAAACATATACAGTAAAGAAACATGTGGTATTTGGTGATCATTGGTAAGACAATAATAACAAATATAAATGTGTCCAAGACCAATTTTCTCATCCTCCGCAACAATTTTCAATCATTGTTTAACCCCTCAATGAACTAACATTTTCAAAAAAATAGTTGGAAGGGACATAATTGACTGTGACACTCAAGATGGCTACCATGTAAGCAGTTCTTATTTTTTCTCTCCATATAAAAGTTGAAATTTTGTTTGTCTTAGTACCTAGACAACTTTTTAGTTCTCATTACCGAAACACGAGTTTCTAAATGCATATATTTAATGTAATATCATGTTGCAGCAATGATCATTTTTGATAATGATAATCTAAAAAATGTAAATAATTCAACAGGAAATATTTTTTAAATCCTCTAAAAATAATGGTTATAGTAAGTTCAGACCTTAATCTTATATGTCCAAAAATATTGGCTTCATGGGCTTTTTAAAAATTCAGATGCTGGACACTTTCTAAATCAGGATTTCGTGAGAATCACCCAAATGTAGCCTTATTGTAAAGAGTTATACATAAGTATTTTTTTAAAGGGTACATATTATGCCCACTATTACAAGATGTTATATGAAGTCTCAGGTGTGCCTAGAATGTGTCTGTGACGTTTAAGCTCAAAATACCCCACAGATCATTTATTATAGCATGTCCAAAATGCCCCTATTTGGGTGGGAGCAAAAAGCGCTGTTTTCATGTGTGAACCTTTAAATGCAAATGAGCCACAGCTCCTCACTTCCTTACAAACAGACAGGGAGAGCTTTTGGTTAAAAATAGATGAATACAGTCTGAGACAATAGTATATTTAGCCGTATTAGCAGTACAACATGCTCACAAACACATTTAGAAAAGCTTTTGGGTAAAATTAACCAGTCAGTGGCTGTGGGTGGGGTTTGTTTGTATGACATCATATTAACAAGAGAATCAAAATGGAATGTCTGATAAGACAGCTTTAGTTGAATGGGGATTATCAAAAGAGTACAGGGTGGATTTTGTTCATTGTGCCAACACACTTTTACAGGGTTCTCACATCTTAGTTAACTTCAAATTCAAGGACCTTTCAAGGACTTTTCAGGGACACATTTTAAGTGAGAGCAAGGTTACATCGTGTTACCTTTTAAGATACATTGTTACAGTTCCCTTTCGAGGGAACTTGCGCTGCGTCACTGCGGTGACACTTTGGGGACGCCTCCATGGGTAAGTGTGTCTGAATGTGTAAATCAAATTCAACCAATGGTGAGGCTTAACGACAAAGACAGGGTGACACGGGAGCCAGGAAGTATATCGCTATCTGAAATATTGGCAAAAACGGCGTTACAGGGATGCAGGAAGCATGGCAAGGGAGACGCAGCGTCTCGTTCCCTTCTCAGGGAACAAGAGTTACATACGTAACCCGAGACGTTTTCATGTGTCAAACACAACTATGCAAAAAAGCATTTTGATATGAATCAACATTCGCATACAGAAGATATAAGCATTTAAAGCGAACAGTTCAGCACGTGTGCTTAAAAAGTCTAGATTTTTATCATATTATCCTACACTACACAAAGAATAATATGGATTTTTTCCAGAAAACTTCTTGCATAAAAAAGATTCAAGCACTTTCAATGACCTGTATCTATGTATGTATATTTTCAAAAACTTCCCAAGGCCTTGAATTTTTTTTCCCCGATTCACAAACTTTCAAGGATTTCAAGGACCCGTGGGAACCCTGCTTTTATGTCAAACACCTGGAATATGTGCCTCTTAAGACATTGCTTTTTGATCATACTAATAAAATATATTCACTTATAAAAGTATAAAAGCATAAGCTAGATGCATACTTGTAAATGCAGTTCATTGTATGTTGCATGTCATTAAGTGTGCAAGCGTGTATTTGTTACCTTGATCACGACACAACGCAGCGGCAGCTCATGCAGTCCTGGCCGCTGTCGTCTGGAGGGTTCAGCTTCCTCATTTTGTGCTGACGGATCTCTCGTACGAGGGTATAGAAGGCATCCTCCACACCCTGCAGACACAATAACCACAGAAACACAAAAGCACAGAGCTGATTTCTGACGATTTCATGGGAACAGATCTATCGTAATCTTACCAAAGATGAGAAACAAGTGTGATGTAACATGATCTTATCATACCGTATGAATATAATGTGTTTTTTGTGTGCAGGTCTATGTGAAAGCCTACAGTTACAGTTAAAATATGAAAAAACGTATTTTTTAAGTTGCTGATCGAAGTTATGATCAAAGTGTGGCTTTTTTTTCTAGCTGACATCATCAGATGGGCATACAGTAATAGTGAGTCACTACCTGCAGTGTTATACAACACAATCTGTGTGTGTGTGTGGACTGGCCATGAGGAGGTTTACTGCATTAAACACTAAAGCCAAAATATGTCCTAGAGCTATAAAACATAGCAAGCAAAAACTCTGGGTCTGTTTGACAGGTGCGCCCGGAGCAAAGACTAAAGTAATTATTGAATTAAGAAGCCAACGGCGTTTATAATGAATGGTTTTACACTTTGAAAATGATAAAAAGCTTTGAATATTATATATATTTATTATATATAACTCTAGAGGAGCTGGAAAATGAGATTATTAAAAAAAAAAAAAATTGGTGTGTCCCTTTAACCCTTTGGAGTCATATGGATATAATGATGTCCCTTATAATAGGTGTATGAGCTTTTGGAGCTTTAACATGTTGAAAAGGATGTCAGTACATCTGGAATGGCATAAGGGTGAGTAAATTATATTTTTGGGTGAACTATTTATTCTTCACAATATCGCCTTTTTTGTGTTTGACATAATTTGAATTATGTGTTTCTTAAGATATTTCCATCACGTAGCCAGTTTTACTTTATCCGACTCACTTGTCTGGTTTTGGCCGAGGTCTCGATGAAAGGGATCCCGTAGCTTCGAGCGAGCTCCTGCGCTTGCCTCGTGTCCACCGTCCGAGCTGGGAGGTCACATTTGTTACCCACAAGCACCATAGGCACATCATCCGAATCCTTTACCCGTTTGATCTGTTCCCTGCACACGGAAGGAGAGTGTCACGTCTTAACACATTTACACTAAAGTAAAAAAATATATTCACGCAGTGTACAAATACGTTTAATTAAAAGGTGCATTGTGTAACTTTAGTAAACTTTTAAAATAATCTCTTGACATGCAATATAAAATACATACAAAACCAAAATACATTCACTTTATTTATTATGACTCAACTTGTATACTTAAATGTTTTGATTTCTTTGTATGTATTAAATATTTGGCTTGATGGCCACATCTGGTGAAAATTTTGTGTCAATTGCCCAAATCCTCTTAGTGATAAAAATGCTCATGTGTCGAATACTTATTTTTTTTAAATCTACACACTGGACCTTTAAGTTTCTTCTGAAGTCTGTGTGCAGCATAGAGAACAACACTGAAGCCTATGAAGCCTTGTTATATTACCCCAAATATGTGGATTAACCTCTCAATTTCCTAACCATTTCCCAGCCCAAACTGGAATACACCGCATAATGCCCAATGCATAATATACACAACTATAGGTTGATATTAAACATTGCATTTCTATTACCCACGATGTACTGTATTTTGTGTTCGAAAAAAAAATCCATTATCTAGATCCATTATCCATAAATAACAACTTGACTGATATATAATTGAGTTATCTTCCATTTGTTTTTTCCTTTCATGTCTTTAAAAGCTCTCTCTCTCTCCTAATTGAGTCTGGATCGATTTCACCCCGACTGCACTATAAAAGCCCCACCTTACTTTCTGCTCCACACAACAACTAAATATTTTGGGATGAATTCTTAGAAACGGATGATAAACTTGACAGTGCATCCCTAGTTTTATTTTTTTCACCAAATGTGGTGATAAACACAACAGTAGCGACTATCACATAACGTCAATGACACTTACAATAGAAATAATTCATTCATTTGGCAGACACGTTATCCAAAGCGACTTAAAGTTCATTCAAGCTATACATTTCTTCATCAGTATGTGTGTTACTATTAATGGGGACATGGATAATTTAATGTGTATGTTCAGGACACAATGTTATAACAATTTTATAGGTCCAACAACAACATTATAAAGATTTGGCTGATTTCCTTCGCTTTTAAGAATGATATAGTTTGATGTTACATTACTGCACATGATGTCCACACACACACACCTGTACTGATGAATGTCCTCAAAAGACTTGGTATTATTAATGGCAAATACACAAAGGAATCCCTCTCCCGTCCTCATGTACTGATCTCTCATGGCGCTGTACTCCTCCTGACCTGCAGTGTCCAAGATGTCCAGTAGACACGTCTCTCCATCGATCACCACCTGTTTCCTATAGGAATCCTGCAGAAACCACATCAAACTTAAAAGGATAGTTCAACGGAAAATGAAAATGTCATCATTTACTTACTCACAAGTTGTAACAAACTTGTATACATTTCTTTTTTTGCCGAACACAAATTAAGATATTTTGAAAAATATCAATAAGCATATGGAAGCCCAGTTCCGCCACATAAGAAATTATCACCTATGGGTATGAATGATGAAGCTTTATTCCATGTAATGTTATAACCTTTTCTATGTTAATTATGTATTCACTCATTTTGATTGGTCAATGATTTTTCTTCATTGTGATAGGTCATATGAACATTTTAATACAATTGAGTTTAAAAGTGTGGTGATGCCTGATGAATATCAAACGATCGAAACATTGCTAAATAAAAGATTTTGATACGTTTTTGCAAGAAGATAGTTTGCTGTATTTTCTGAGTTTGTATCCCCACATAAGACAAAAAATGCTCTGGTAAATCATAATTATGAGGCAAAAGTAGAAATTAAGACTTTAAAAGTAAAAATGATGACCTTAAAAATCTAAATTATGAGATAAGAAGTGATAAATATGAGATAAAAAATTCGAAATTCTGAAATAGAAAGTCCAATTTTAAAGTAATAATTTTTTTTGTCATAAAAAATGACTTTTACAGTCATAATTTCGACTTTTATCTCATAATTATGATTTACCAGAGCATTATTTTTCATGTGGCGGAAATGGGCTTCCATAGGGCACCATTACTTCCATAGTATTAGTTTTTCTACTATGAAAGTCAATGGTGCCAACATTATTCAAAATATCTTTCTTTGTATTCAGCAAAACTATTAAACTTATACAAGTTTGGAACAAAATCATTTATTTACTAATTTTTTAAAACTTTTTTTTAACTACACCAATATTACCTTTTATATTTACTAATGCATTTCATTATACTTTTGTATTATATGTATTGTACAGAATATTAAAATATGATGATTTAATAATAAAATTCATATACTAGAGTACATAGTGTGTAGTGTACCTGGGCTACCTGTTGAGTCTTTAATGAAGCCAAGTATAACTACATAGTGTTAAATAACTGACATTTTACATTTATAATGACAACAAGAATGGTGCCTTGGTGGTTGCAGGAGCGTTGAAATAAGGTTGTTAAGATGTTCTGAGCAGTTGCTTGCAGGCACAGGTTAAAATATTCCCCTTTGAGTCTCTATTCAGTTCTCTAGATCATGGAGCAAAGTATAAAAAATAGTTTTAAATAAAGTCCCTTTTAAGTAAAAATACTTTGACCGCTTCAGAAAATAATCACAAACCTCTCCCCAGCCAGCCACAAGCATAAAGGTATCATTCATGTCCATGGCACTATTCGTACCCTAGTTACATAAAAACTTACATAGAACTAAAGCTTATTGTCCACAACTAATAACAATTATTGATTTGAAGGAAAAACTGCAGTAATCGAAACACTTAAGGGCCTGAAGGGACGGAGAGCAGAATTCAACACGCATCAATGTGCTTGTGTGTGTTAGCGTAGAGACAGTGTCCATAAAAAGGACATTGTTTGTCCAGAGACGGGCGTGGCGGGAAAACAGAATAGCGGGAGAGAGAGGACATGCTCAAGCACGTACACACATAAACCCTCACGCTGGGAGCAATCTCAAGCCGAGGGGAAACTCCTAGGGCTTATTTGACGCTCGTGTGCAAGCCATGCGCATAGAAAGAAAGAAAATATCTGATTTGCATTGTGCTTGACAATGCCTTGTAGCTGTGTGTATATTCACAAAACAACCTTCTTGGGGGTCATAAACACATAATAAAATGATAACAGTTATTTCTATATTCATATCATAGTAATTTAGTTTTATTAATATTTTGAATGGCTTATTAGGTGCAACTGGCTTCAAGCGGCGCTGCATAAACGGACTGGCGCATGACATTAAAGGAATATTCCATTTTCTTAAAAGAAAAATCCAGATAATTTACTCACCACCATGTCATCCAAAATGTTGATGTCTTTCTTTGTTCAGTCGAGAAGAAATTATGTTTTTGAGGAAAACATTGCAGGATTTTTCTCATTTTAATGGACTTTAATAGAGCCCAACATTTAATACTTAACTCAACACTTAACAGTTTTTTTCAACAGAGTTTCAAAGGACTATAAACGTTTCCAAACGAGGCATAAGGGTCTGGTCTGGCGAAGCGATTGTCATTTTTGACAAGAAAAATAACAAATATCCACTTTTAAACCACAACTTCTCGTCTAGATCCGGTCGTGATGCACCAGCGTGACCCCACGCAAAACGTCATGACGTCAAGAGGTCACAGAGGACGAACGCGAAACGTGTTGAGAAAGAGGACCGTTCCGACATTGTTGTATGTCAACTGATACTAATTAAAGTCTTTGTGTCAGTTTATTGTTTACAATGGTTCGCAAATGTGCGTTTTATATATGTAACACATGACCTCCCTACGTCACTACGCACTTACGTTAGGTCGCGCTGGACCGGATCTAGACAAGAAGTTGTGGCCCAAAAGAGCATATTTTTTATTTTCTTGTCAAAAATGACAATCGTTTCGCTAGATAAGACCCTTATGCCTCGTTTGGGATTGTTTATAGTCCTTTGAAACTCCGCCGAAAAAAACTGTTAAGTGTTGAGTCAAGTGTCAAGTGTTGGTGTCCATTAAAGTCCATCAAAATGAGAAAAATCCTGCAATGTTTTCCTCAAAAAACACAATCTCCTCTCGACTAAACAAAGAAAGACATCAACATTCTGGATGACACGGTGGTGAGCAAATCATCTGGACCTCTCTTCCAAGAAAATGGAACATTCCTTCAAAGTAACATGAGAGCGATTGCTCCTAATATGCTTTGAAATCTCTTTTGTGGTTATTTAATGCCATAAACCAATCGAGCGCACGTGGCACACAAAGTCAAGTACAACTATTATTTGGGGCTGATTGGGACGTAGTGGTGAAATAATCGCGCTGTATGTATCAGAAATGCATAATGACGTAATCGTGCTGTATGTATCACAATTTTTTTATTGTTAGAGCTGAAGTTGAGGGAGGATGTAAACAGTCGCATAATTGACGTCAAGCTTTCGGATTCGTGCCGCGACAGGTTTAGGGCTCACATGATTGCACCACGCTCCCGAACCAAACTCAGGGTTCCCACACCTTAGTTAACTTCAAATTCAAGGACCTTTCAAGGACTTTTCAGATCCAATACCCTCAAATTCAAGGACTAATTGTGGGTACACATTTCAAGTGAGATCAAGGTTACATTGTGTTACCTTTTAAGATACATTGTTACAGTTCCCTTTCGAGGGAACTCGCGCTGCGTCACTGCGGTGACACTTTGGGGACGCCTCCAGGGGTAAGTGCGTCTGAATGTGTATATCAAATTCAACCAATGGTGAGGCTTAATGACAAAGACAGGGTGACGCTGGAGCCAGAAAGTATATATCATGGAGACGCAGTGTCTCGTTCCCTTCTCAGGGAACAACAGTTATATACGTAACCCGAGACGTTTTCATGTGTCAAACACAACTATGCAAAAAAGCATTTTGGTATGAATCAACATTCGCATACAGAAGATATAAGCATTTAAAGCAAACAGTTTAGCACGTGTGCTTAAAAACTCTAGAATTTTTATGATATGATCCTACACTACACAGGAAATAATATGGATTTTTTGTTTCAGAAAACTTCTTGTATAAAATAGATTCAAGCACTTTCAATAACCTGTATCTATGCATGTATATTTTCAAAAACTTCCCAGGGCCTTGAATGTTTTCTCTCTGATTCACAAACTTTCAAGGATTTCAAGGAACCCTGCAAACTAAACAGAACCAGAGACCACTTCTGCAAGTGTACCAACCCCGGTAAAGTTACTCAAAAGTACTCCACAAATACACACGTTACCTCTATAGTTGGGTCATATTCATCCACAAAGTGGTTCTGGATGAGTTGGATGGTGAGAGCGCTCTTGCCCACGCCTCCAGCTCCCACCACCACCAGTTTATATTCAGTCATTCCTTCACTCCTCCGCAACCTCTCACCACACCTGAAAAGAAACCACAAATACAATCAGTACAAACACACATTATATCCACCCTAAACGACTGCGACATCAACAGGATTCACACGATTATGACAAAAAAACATAACTGTCGAATATTAGGCCTTATTGAGATGCGACTTCCCGGGCACAAAACTTTTCAAACAGCACACAAGTAGCACATTAAAGCAACACTAAAGACTTTTTGCTCTTTGCTCCCCCTACAGGTTAGAAGTGTAATTGTCCATTACCACTGTCGTAAATACTGCAGCATAGCTGGCTCTGATTGGACTGTAGGTCTGTCGTAAAACAAGTTTTTGTAGTTTTCACTCAAACTACAGGACCGCGACCCGGCGGTTGGAAACTTCTTTAGTGCGGTTTTGGCCAATAGAGGGCTGCAAAGCGAATGTGAAAGTGCCGTTCACCCTGTTTCGAGTGGATGAATGACTGAAACTTTTTTGGAAACGTTATTTTAAGGTAAAAAAAAACTCTTTGGTGTTGCTTTAAAATCTGTTTCATATCTTGTTTGATTAAATATATGAATTAAAAAGGCCTAAAACTTTCGCTGGCCAGTGCCTTTCCTGAGTTCACGTTTGCCCTGGACCATAGGGTTATCTTTAAGAGGCCTGCCTGAAGTAAAGCATGCACATTAAGGATCGATTCAGGTACTTTCGAATCAATGAGGCTGTTTACACTTGGTATTAAGATGTGTTTTCATCGATCGGATCGCAAGTGGACGAGAGAGACACATTACGTTTACACCTGGTATTTAAATCCGTCTCTTTTGTCCACTTTCGACCGCTTCTGTGCTGAATACTATGAGGGGGTGGTCTGTGAGACGGTGGGCGAGTCTCTCTGCTGTCATTCAAAGCCGAGCGGGAGTAATTATGAGTTTATATGGACGCAAGCTAATATTATGTCGGAGTGCACTGCTTGTTTAGCAAGTAAACATGCTGCACAGTGTTTTGTACATGAGTATGTTAGAGATTTCTTTGAATTTTCAGCGCAATTGATGAAATAGGATCGCGCAACTTTCACACGCTTTCAAAACGAAACTACGGAGATCAGCCGCTTAGTTTTATCAATGAAAGGCTAAAAATAGCGCTGTTCACCGAATGTTCACGCCAGAAGTCAAAAAAGACGTAAAACTTGTGTTTAATACCTCAGATTAGATAAATGGGCGAAGAGAAGGCGGTCGCGTCTGGCTGTTCGAACGCATTCAACCACATGTGCGTTTCGCAACTCCAAAGCGATCCGATCGAAAGTGGTTTCGACCACCTCTGGATGTGGTTGAAAGTGGTCGAAAGTGGACGAGCTCAAAACGTTTTGAACACCGTTTACACCTGGCATTAACGTCGTCCACTTGTGATCCGATCGACGAAAACACATGTTAATGCCAAGTGTAAACAGCCTAAATATTGTTTAGATAATTTGAATTTTGGTTATAAATCTCTATTTTTACACAGCCCTATTACCTCACAGCCTAAAATAAGAATGTATAGTGCAGAAAGATATCATAAACATTGCATCTTTGATAATAAAATTATCACCTGAGCCGTAAATGCCATGTGACTAAGCACTGAAGCCGAGGGAAAACGATAACATTGCTTATTGGCTGACATGGTGAACACATAAGCTTCTGGATTTGCCGACATTGGAAGTCCAAAGTCTTGTCCCTCTTCCAACATTTAACAAACATATCAGGTAGACATCACAGTCTGCAAATTATTACAAACTGGTGCACCTTTGTCTGACTTTTTTTGTGAGGTATGCATAAGGGAGACAGTCACTATCCAAAGATCTCAAACTTCTATGTTAGCAGTCTATGTAGAAACACAAGGGAAACAAACCATGAAATGAGAAACACATTTTTGGCACTTGAAAGAAGACCCAAGCTATTATCTGAGATCTGATAATTCAGAAAGCTTTGATTCAAATACATCATATACAGACCCAATCAATCCTTTTTACTGAATGAGGTTCAACTATCTTCCAATAGCTATCAATGATTGTTATAGGTTGACTGTTACAGGACTCAGGTGGCTGTGATGGTTTTTCTGGATTTTTGGGATTACTTTAATGCAAACTGTATTTAACAGAATTGAAAAGTTAAAAACAAAAATATCCTATAAAGCAGTGGTTCTCAAACTTTTTTTTACGGTGACCCCCACTTGTGCCCTTTGTGCCCCACCAAAGAAAATTTATGACCTAAAACATTGTAAAAAATACAATTTGAATTAACCAAAACTTGTAGTGCGGTTGGTTAGTAGTCTTCTTTTTCTGAGGCTTAATTACACAGAATTCATGATAAATTAATGTATTTTATAAAATATTATAAAACTGGGGCCCCCCTGTCACCATCTCAGGGCCCCCAGTTTGAGAACCAATGCTATAAGGTTATCTGACATCATGGTTTAATTACTGCAAAAAAGCATTCCAAACGTTTTGTTTCTCAGTCCACTTGTTAATTCTTGATGATCTCAGGCTGACAACGATGACACGTTTAGTGACTAATAAATGACTAAATCATTGTAATCAGGGTGTAATACGGCTGGAATGACTAGGGGTGTGAATCGTCCTACGATTATTATGTCAACGATTTGATTCGATTTGATGTCGTGATGCGGCGTATCACAATTTTGATGCATGACATTGTTTAATATTACTGCAGAGGTGCAAGAGTGATAAAGAAAGACGCGAGAGAGTAAGAGGGACGTGATTGAGAGAGAGAGAGAGAGAGAAAGACGCAAGAGAGAGATAAAGAGAGACGCACGATAAGATACCTTATCACACTGTACGACATGTATCGTTTAAACTCGGGTACGACAGGCATGTAGACTGTACGATGATGACACAGAAGCTTCGGCGGCTGCGTCACACGTTAGCGTTAAGTCACCAGCATGCTTTCGTGGTAAACAAATACCACCGCGCAGGTTGTAGCAGCAAACACACTGTGGGGTGATCATGCCGAATTTCTGACACTGTCAGAAAACTATTGTAGGCTTTCTTTGGACGCAAGACCGGGAAAACAACCGTCTTTGAACCTCTCTCATTGTACGACATAGGACCACCGATAAAGACCCACGATCACAGAAATCACGACGATTGTTTCACGATGGCAATCTTTCGTCTGGGACAGCCAATAATCGCGCAGTGTATCCCGGGCTTTAGGAATAACGCCACATCGACTTATAATGAAAATGAGTACATGAAAAGTAATTTTGACAATAGAAGTAAATAGCTGTGGTTTAGATAATATACCAGGCCTAACTAATTTGATAATAACATAAATAAATCTAAATTTGCTTTACTTATAAAATAGGCTTTAACTTATAAGGCTGTTATAATAACAAAAATTAGTTAAGTAATTAAAATATATTGAATGTCATCATAAACAGATATATACTTAATAATATTACTATAACTTTTGTTACAGACAAGCTATGATGGCAATAAAAACATGATATGGTACAAAAACCTATAATTGGTCAAATTTCACCATGTGACGGGTTTGACCAGATCATATCACAAATGAGTAAAATGACCAAATAAATAAGGAAACTATTGCCCCACCCCTGACATTATTGTGTATCGGCAATCTGGGCTGTCACAATGATTAAATAATCGTCTCATCGTGATTTTTTGACCTCATCACGATGATTTCAGATCACCGCAATGATTGCATTTCTCTTTAAAAAACACAAGGGGGAGCTGCAGTGCCTGTATAAAGGAGACAGTATTTAATGGCACTCCTTGACTGACAGTGTAACACGATACATAGCAAAGCCGTTTAATACAATGGAAAAACCGCATTAATAGAAATGCTGCAAAACTTTGATAAGCAGTATGAATTGCCAAGTATAACTTACATTTTTAAAACGGCAATTTCAAATTTAGGGATGTTTTTCAGTTTTTGAAAATATATATTCATTAAATAATTACTTTTAAATATGTGTTATGTGTATTAATATTTACTGCCAGGTAAACCTCGCAAAATAATGAATTTAAATAATTTTCACACATTGTTGTGATTATTTCATGAACAAACAAAAAATCTATAAGAATTAAACGTCAAAACCCTAAAACAGGCAATTAATCGTCACAATTTATTAGGCAATTAACCGGCACCCAAAATCATTATCGTGACAGCCCTATTGGCAATCTCACAAGATGATCTCACTATGGTTTCTATAATATTCGGGGCATAGGATCGGGGCCTACTTCGGCACCTTATTAGTTACACACTAACTATTAAAGGTTATGTGTTTGTTCAAAGTAGGACTGACCAGTATGACCGTATATTCCGTTACCGTGAAATAAAATATCGGATGCACCAGATTTTTCTATACCACGGAATGTAAATAAATGGGCGTGGCTAACTCTGCACTCCCGCATGTTAGACTAAGTGTGACGGAGAAACATGTAAAATAATAAACTCATAACAAATAAACAAGTTATTTGTGTAATTTCATAATAGCCGCCAGTGAATCCACCGCGGGTCTCTCTCGTGCGTTTATAGACCGTTTCATCGGAAGCACGTGCGGTGACGTGATACGCGTCCGGTCCGAACTTTACTTCCACTTTCAGTTTTTTAATGGTTGCTAAACTGAACTCTTAAACAAATACCTCGTAGAAAATAACAACCGTTTTGATATTCTAGGTAGCTTGCTATATAAATAATCTACGTTTAAAGTACTTTGTGGGTATTTATTCCTAGCGGAGTTTACCGGAAGCCACGTGTGGATCCCGAAAGCCAACTGTTTATTTTGTTACTGCTGAAACCGTCTACATCAGTGACACGTGCGCTGCTGGGGTGATGTAGTTTGACGCGCCATTTGCTTTATAGTACAAACAACATCTTTGATCAGAAAGACGAAAAAGAGAAGCAAAGGTTAAGGTCTATTATAAAGTAAAGGGCGCCAAGACCTTAAAACAGACTCTATGGTCATTGCCTCATAGCATCTGTCATATACTGTATCTATATCTAGAGATCCGTCTCTCATGTACAGGTATTTATCCTGTCTGTAGGTTTGTGCATATATTCATACCAGTTCATTTTACATATTGCCTATTTTTAATGTGCTGTATGCATAAATACAATAGTTTCAATAGTCTATAAAATTAATAACTGATTTAAAAACAAGATTCTGTCAATCAAAACTTAATCTGTTGTTATCTTCTGGGCATTTTCACTTTAACACTATTTTTGGTCATACCTTTCACCCCTAGTTCAAAGCATTAACATCTGGAATAAACTGGAATCATGACACAATTATGGTTCAATAAATACAAAATAAACAAATTACTACATACTACTGTACATTTTAGAAACTACAATCAAGAATTCACTTATTAAAAAACGAATAAGAAATCTTGTTTTTAAAATTGTCTACAACATGTAGCCAAAACATAGTAGTCACCCTCCAGACAGAACATTACCAGGCAGTCAACACAGGCTATATTAGTCTCAGGGTGTGGAGTTTTATTATTAGATATTTACCCTGGTCTGTATGTATCCAGGATTACCAGAGGTGGGTATAGAAGGTTGATTATTAATGAAAACTGTTTTGTGGAGCTATCTGGACTGCAACCTGCGAGACTTTAGCAGTAGTCGTTGAGTTACACTTAAGCCCTGAACAATTAATAAGTAACTCACACACTGCCTGGCACACGCTCTGAAAAACACATTTGAGCTATTAAAGGCAAAGGGCAGAGAGTTCATAAGTGATACTGCCATTTGTATACACAACCGAGTTACAACATCTCCTCAGAGACTAACCAACCTGGTGCTATTTAGATAAATGTGATAGACAAAAAGATGTTACAAATAAACATAAATGTTGTTCAATGATAAAAATAGATGTTGATGAACTGAAAATAACAGAGAAAAACTGATTTAAAAGAGAATAAAAAACTAGATGTTAACCGATATATATCGGTTTGTTAGATTAATCGGTGCCGATAACAGATTTTTTCGGAACTATAGTTTTCATAGTTTATTATAATACGCAGTACAGGGTATTATTAAGCGTTTTAAAAGTATCATTGTGAACTAGGGGTGTAAATCGGACATTTCATTGCGATACGATACAGTATCGGTTATCTCCAGAAGTCACGCAATGTTTGCCGATGCAATTACGATTTGATAACTTTATTGATACTTTAAAGGGATAGTTCGGCCAAAAACGATATTAAACCCATGATTTACTCACCCCCAAGCTGTCCGAGTTGCATATGTCCATCGTTTTTCAGACAAACGCATTTTCGGATATTTTAGACAATATTTTAGATATTTCTGTTCATTAAATGTAATGTTGCGGGGTCCAGCAATAGTCCACGACCTTCAAGTCCAAAAAAGTGCGTCCATCCTTCACAAATTAAATCCAAACGGCTCCAGGATGATAAACAAAGGTCTTCTGTGGGTAATCCGTGCGGTGTTGTTGTAGAAATATCCATATTTAAAATGTTATTAACTTTATAAACTACCTTCCCGTAGCGCCGCCATCTTAGACTCAGGAGAGAGGATTAGCGTAGTGTACGCACTTTTCTTAGTGACGTATGACAAATTCGGAGGGCGGGGGCACAGAGCAGCAGCAGAGAAACTCTGTACGCTGCGTAAGCTCTCATCCTGAATGCGCATCACTCCAAAATGGCGGCGCTACCGGAAGGTAGTTTAAAACGTTAATAACATTTAAAAAATAGGGATATTTCTACAACAACACTGCACGGATTACCCACAGAAGACCTTTGTTTATCATCCTGGAGCCGTTTGGATTTAATTTGTGAAGGATGGACGCACTTTTTTGGACTTGAAGGTCGTGGACTATTGCTGGACCCCGCAACATTACATTTAATGAACAGAAAGATCTAAAATATTTTCTAAAATATCCGAAAATGTGTTTGTCTGAAAAACGATGGACATATGCAACTCGGACAGCTTGGGGGTGAGTAAATCATGGGTTTAATATCGTTTTTGGCCGAACTATCCCTTTAATATTACGAGCTTAGAAGCAGTTAAATTTTTAATAACTCACAAATGCAACCAAAATATATAACATGAACGTTTAATTAAACTCTTTAAAAAGGCACAATCTCGGTCCCAATTGAGACATCAACAACAACAAACTAAGAAAAATACTCTCTTTTTTTAAATAAATAAAAATAAATAAAATCAAGCTTATGATGGCAACAGTGAAAGTCTTCAGTGTTTTAGCTGGTGCTGGCAAAGGTTTTCTGCCAATCTGTCCAATCCATTTTCCAAATACAAAATATTTCCAAACCCACGATTTGCGTCCAATAGCAGTCAAAACGTCTTCTGCCTCTTTTGTTGGGTTTTCGCTGCTACAACCACTTTGTTGCTGCATTGCATTTACTTGCTGACACTAGCACACAAAATAAACGAAAATGCGCGCTTCGGCGGAGATGCGGAGATAGACGTTACGTCAAGGAATGAGGACGCAGAGAGTGTAAAAATAAAGGTACCTCATATCGATATTTTATGTGTGGCATTGATGCATCGCATCGTTACAAATTTAATCGATGCAACATTCCATATCAATGTATTGTTACACTCCTATTGTGAACGAGCAACTACTAAAACAACGAAATAAATATGCATGTAGACTGAAAATGTGCTTTGACACAACTTTACACTTTACTATCTAGCGAATACGGAGTCAACCAATTATCACCAAGAAAATGTGGTATGTGTTTCTGATGTTGATGGAGTTATACAAAATCAATGTCACATTCACTTTCAATTTCAAAATCCCTCTAACTATACAACGCCACAGTCATAGAGATTATTAATAATACACATACTAAGCAACATGAAAGTTTGATTAAGTCCTTCTGTCGTTGTTTGGGATGAACATTTGATCAATTGAGACCAGCACAGATGGGACACTAGAGACCCCATGGGGAACTTCTCTCAGGGTATCCAACCCTCTTTCGTGCTCGCTTTCGTTCACAGATTCATAATTAGTGCTATGTGGCTTCAAAAAGATCCTAATGAGCCCCCAAAGTCCTGTTCTGTTTGGGAATAAACCCTCTAACACTGACATAACACTGGCTTATATGTGTGGTGTGTTGTGAAATTATGTTTTTTTATGCATTTTTAGCAGGTGCTTTCATCAAAGCAACTTATAGTGCATTCAACATACATTTTTAATCAGCATGAGTGTTACCTGGGAATCGAACCCATGACCTTTGTGCTGCTATCGCAATACTCTACCAATTGAGCTATGTGTTTAATAAAACTGCAAATCTTCTAATCTACATGAACAAGTACGCCACATTCACTGCCGAAATACTAGGGCATTGCTAGTATGATTTACTTATAATGTGTTGCTATGCAGTAACTATACTGTGTAGATTCGAGTGGGTGATTTCTAGGGCATTGCTATGTGGTTGCCAAGTCAAAAGAGCCCGCCGACAAAGTCTGTATGATAGTTGCTTTCTAGATTTGGCTCAGATCTCTTCTTAAATCAGTCTATGTTTCTCTCACCAGTTTACCAGGTGAGAAAACTGTAAGAGTCGAGTATGAATATACTCTGTGTCCATCACCATGAGAAAGCTATATGAACCGCTCATTTTGAAACTCTATAGTCCTTAAAACTTACATAACATAATACTGGCACTGCATTATGGGAAATCAGACCTGTAATAGAGTTGGATCTCATGAACACCAACAAATGTTTGAAGTACTTTGTGTATGATCTGGAAAATTACACCTTTCAGGCCAGGAGCATACTTTACGCAAGTATACGATTTTGAATGCCTGGCTAATAATGCTGTTGATTGCGGCGTTACTTTGGCATAACGAAAACATAGGCATGTGAAGGTAAATCTAGGCCCACAATGAGTACTGCAGTACCATTTAGGGTGTTTTCACACCTGCCTCATTTAGTTCGGTTGAATCGTACCAGAGTTCGATTGCTCACTTGGTGCGGTTCGTTTGGGCAGGTGAGAATGCAGCAATCGAACTCTGATGCGCACCAAAAGCAGACCAAACAAGCGGATTGAGACCACCTTGCTTTACGTTTGCTTTCAATGAACTCAGTTTGTTTGTGCTGAGAACACGGTCCGAGATCGATACCGACCTAACTGCAAAAGTACTGCGCATTTTGGACTAAACCAGCTGCCGTAATCAGCTGCGCAGTGCATTATCGGATGAGGAAGTGTTTGTTGACAGTTTCTATTACCAATATTATCACAATTACAGATCGCAGACATACCTGGAGTTGCGAGGAGGTGCGGGCGGAGCCTCAGAAATTTGGTGTCTTCGCTGTTTGTAGTGCATCAAAACTTTATTTTCAAGCCGCATTCGCGGTTCATTCTGGAAATGAACGGTTTGTCTAGAGCACTGTATACAAACTATGTATAACAACCACGGACATAATTACAGCGCGCAGCCGTCTGTCCATGGTGTCTGCTGTATTTTCCTAATTTTTTGTTTACTTCCGGGGTTCTGTTGGAATTTCGCACACGTTGATTCTGACCAATGGAGAAGCAGTTTAGGAAATACGTTCAAATACATGTGGCCAATGAGTGATGTGGATCTTATCGCATTTTTTGCTTTTGGTCCGGAGCAAATGAACCAAACTACAGATGTGAAAACACCCTTAGTTAACAAGCTTTATGGTGCGTTCACAATAATTGTGCATGACGCGATTCGAGCGAATGACGCAGTGCGAATTGAGCGTTTCAGCATTTGACGCGCGTAACACGCTTCGTGCAAGTTGAAAAATCTGAACTTTGGCGGATATTTGCAGAGCGTTAACCAATCAGGAGCTTGCTCTAGTAGTGACGAGATTACGACGTAGCAAGCTGAGGCAGAAATACGTAACAACAATGGAGGACAAAATCATCGTCGAGGAGATCGGACATTCTGGTAAGTTGTAAAATACGCTCTTTACTCCATTTGAGCTATACATTTACATATTGAGAGACTACAGAGTAGCTAAAGCCGGCAAATTTAACGTATTTGCGTCTGAATGTCATGTGTGAATGATGCAAATTTTACGCACGAATGAAGTTAACTCAAAATGTTCAAGTGTCCAACTACGCGCGAATAGCATAATTTATTTACTTCATTTGTGTCTGGTGTGAACATTTTAGTATTATGCTTTTGAAAACGTAATAATACCCTGTACTGCGTGTTACGATAAACTATGAAACTTTAGCTCGGAAAAAGTATAAGTGATTGCCGATTAAGTACCCCCCCTTGAGAACTGCGTTACCACTTAGTAAACAAGCTTTAAATTGCTCATGCAAGATTTTGGCCAGAAACAGCGCCCTCTGCGGCAACTCTGAGAACGCAGCACGCTATATGTCGCATCAAATCAAATTTTTGATATTTCCGGGTTTTCCATAACCACAGAAACTCAGATGTCGTTCCACAACGCCAATGACTAAAATTATTTCTTGTGAGCCAACAATTACAGTAATTTTAAATCATTAGCGCAAATGAAACCGTCAGATGGTCCCATAAGAGTTCGAAGTATTAATTTTCCTTGAGTCACGACCCTACAACAAAAGTAAGTGATTCTAGTTGGGTTCAGACAGTAAGAAGAATCTCACATGGGAGATGAAGGAATCAAATACTGAGGAACCATAACAGATCCAGACTGAGCGAGCTACTGACATCATCCCCCAAAATACCCATCACCGGCCAGACCATTACATCTGCATGCATACTGGCCCAAATCTGTAGGCACACTAGGTCAATATTTTTTTGTAGAAATGACTCAACAGAAGATCAAGATATTGAATAAAATATATTAACATGCTCAAAACAAATATCATATAATACCCTACTAAATATAAAATGACACCAAACGCATAAAATGCTACTAATACGTTTTCAATAAATACTTTTCCATATAAACTTATAGTGACGTCAATAACATATATACATAAAAGGCACAGTTATGACAGTAGTTAGTCATTACTGTCAATCTTATGAATCTATTCTGCTCAAATCTCGGATTTTAAAGAATCACTGAATTATTTAGAGTAAGTTTGACTGACACAAAAATACATAAATACAGTTCAACCATTTATTAGTAAACTTAATTGACTAATTGCCGAATAATGTGAACATCACCACACCTCGTCAAACAACAGAAACAGACCAAACGGCTTTAAAATCCCATCTGGGAACTCATGCTGTAACCGGAAAATCCGAGAAAACCACTATGCGGTATTGAAAAAATACACTATTTGTCATTTAAATTCATTAAACCTTTGTACTTAAGTACGTTAGCGATCTGAACTCGATTCCACCACGACAAAACGGAATATTAAACTTCCGCAATGCTCTCTATAGTCCAGAAATTACATATCCTACTATGGCGAGGCTAGTTAATATTTATGAAATGGTCCTTCACCATTGGATAACTTTCAGGCAGAGTCTTTAACAGTGACTAAATATTAAGCATCAAAACGTTACCTATTGGAAAGTTACCAAATAACGTCGGCACGAATTCATTAATATTCATAAGACAATCTGCGCCATAGTAGAATTCGTAACTGTGCGTACAGTATTATGGGGCGTCACCCCAGCACAGTTTATACAGACACAGGCTTGTAACTGTCACATGGATAGCATCAAAACTTATCAAAAATGATTTATGTTTACATTTATCGCCGGTCGCTGTGGTTTATAAGATGTATATTTTGACTTAATGTATTTATATTTAACGCTAAACGAATATTTCCCCAATGACTGGAAGTTCTCGAGAACAGAATTCATGATCGATTATTAGAGTCTGATTCAGTGTTTGGATGCTTGAACGGGTTTCGCAGTAAAGGGTGAATTAAAACAACACCCTGAGGTTTTAATCAGCAAACAATGCTAAATAAATGTAGACTATTGAAGGGATCTATGCATAGAAAACACGGAACACAATCTGTAGACAATCAAAGCTTCGTGTGTGCATACATATATAAACATTTTCCAAGCAATTATAAAATGCACGTATAGTTGTTTTTAATGCTAACCATTTGTGTGCGCGAAAAAATATATATTTTATGTAAACAACACTCTATGAATTGGTCCACTTATTCTACGCTATATTGAATTGCAATCAAAAGATTTATTACAAAAATAACCAACCCACCTTTGATTCCCTGAATGCAGTCACTGTCCAGTCGATATCCTTTATTTCAAGATTTTCCTAGATGGCAATATATGTTGCAAACAGTCCAATGTGAACAATGTGCTCCGCTATAGTGTGCGCGGGTGTGTGTGTGGTACAGCCTACGCCCAGCCCCACACAGTACCGCCCCGCCAACCATATTGAAAACACTAGGCTTGTTCGACTTCATGCGGCGCCGCAAGAACCGACATCCGGATGACGTCAAAGTTCCGCGAGAACGATTTAAAAGCAAACTCAACCCGTATGATTTCGCGAATTGCTCTCGCGGTACTTTGACGTCACCCGGCTATAGATTCATGCGGCGCTGCATGAAGTCGAACAAGCCTATTACTAGACGAAGGCAGATCTCATGAATTTTAAAGTAACTCTCCTTTATAGCCCAATCACTTGATTCCATTAATATTGTTTACTTAATATTTGATGTAACTAAATTCGTTAATTGGCCCGCTTACCTGTCAGCTAGAACTGGAAGAATATGGTGGAATAATTAACATTCACGAGGCACACCTTTGCCATAGTATGACACCATAATTTCGTGCATAGTTTAAAACTTGGATCATTTAATTATTCCTTTTAAATGTAGTTTTAACGTAATTTAAGAGGGAAATGTTTTACAGTTTTGATTTCGAAATTGTAAAATATATTTATATAATGAAACTGACCAGTTGATATTTGCTTCATGCCTTAATTACATTCATTTTATGACCAAAAAAAAAATCGTATGATAAATAACTGAAATTGTTTAATTATTTAGATAAATTATTGTTTTATAGTTCACACATCTCACTGGACTACAATTCCCACATGACACGTGCGCTTTCTCGTAACCAGGAAGTAACCGTGCAGTTGCTATGCAAACTTCAGCTCTCGCTGTCCAGTGTGTAGAAACAGAGATGCGTTTACACTAAATTTACCAGGTTGTCCCAAAGGTAAGACATTGTATATTAGATGTGAGGATAACTAAATTATAAAATATAGGACACGTGTAATTCCCTTCAGACACAACAGAAAAACAAATCATGAGTGACACCTTCATAAAAAGGCCTGGCACAGCTCCTCTGAATGAATTTAATGGATCTGATGTGATACAAACTCCTGCTGACCCTGAGGACTCTGACCATGTAATGGTTGAACTGTCTCTATCACCAGCAAAGTTGGTAGGCTGTCAGTTTTTAGTTTAAACATTAAAAGGTTAAGTTATATTGTATTGCGTGGTTGTAAATGTAAAAATTAACCAATTTTATAATTTAAATGTAATAGATGAATGAAAAGTTTCCAGTGTAAGTTTAATTGCTTTTCCAGAAAATTCTGTCTGGGTCAGACAACCTAGAGGAAGTGACCTCGCTGGAGATGTGTGTTGACACCCGACACATCTCTCTGAATAACTTTGGTGAGACTGACATATGATTATCAGTTTTTAACCCTGTTAATCAACAGGGGTTTAATCAAATTACTTCAAATTCAACATATTATTAATAACAATATTGGTGTATAATTACAGCGTTTTGGGTCTGAGACAAGATAAGCTTGGTAACAGCATTTATGGAGTAATGTTGACTACCAAATGGTTCCTTGTTGATACATTTTCTTTACTATATCTGGTCCTAAATCTGTGTAAAGTTAAATCCTCCATTAACAAGTTTGTTGCCATGTCTACATTATAATGGCAAGCTGTAAAGGTGGACATATCATGAAAATCTGACTTTTTTCATGTTTAGTGCTATAATTGGGTCCCCAGTGCTTCTATCAACCTAGAAAATGTGAAAACAAACAAAACAAAATAGGTCATTGAAATTTGGCTCCTCTTGTGATGTCAGAAGGGGATAATACCGCCCCTTAATCTGCACTATCCAACCTCGACACTGCCATTTAGTGCAGAGATCAGCTCATTTGCATTTAAAAGGACACACCCCAAAACGGCACATTTTTATTCACACCTACAAAGTGGCAATTTTAACATGCTATAATAAATATATGATATTTTGAGCTAGAACTTTACATATGTACTCTGGAGACACCAAAGATTTATTTGACATTTTAAAAAAGTCTTGTGAAATGTCCCCTTTAAAGTCACTCAGGTAATACACTCGTATCTACAGTAAGACAACGCGTCCAAAATCGCCTAATTCCATACTATATAGATGGTTTCAGCAGTAGCAACATAAACAAACGGCTTTCGTGGAACAAACGTTACTTCTGGTAAACTCTGCAAAGAATAAAAAAAGTCCATTTAGAGTAGTTTATTTCTGATAACAAGCTAATTAAACAACACGTACATTTCCTTAGATCAAATTATAGCTATTGCGTATCAAAAACGACACTGAGCTAACGTTACTGTGTAAAATGTTACCTACAGATCGGCAGCCAAACCTCCCTTCACATAGTGGTGATCTATGATCGCTGTCAAAACATTAGTTATTTTCAATGAGGTATTTGTTCCACAGTTCAGTTTAGCCACTAGCAGACCATTAAACAAACAGAGACCGAAAGACAAGTTCAGTCCAGATGCTTTAACCGTGACAATGCACATGTGTCCGATGAAAAGGTCTATACTATGCGAAAATCAGTATGTAAGGTGAGTAGTATGTCCGAATTCATAGTATTCGAAAAACAGTAGGCGAAAAGTGCCCGGATGACCTACTACTTACGGCTAGGTTTTTAAGTGTGCATTTGATGGGGACCACCAATTTAAAAAAAGGAATATAATAAAAATACCAGAAATCTATAAACCGGGCAGATCTTGGGATTTAATGTACTTGTTAAACAACACATGCATAAATGATACTTGCGGTTGTTCTGATTACGCCATAGGTCAAAGGACATATGGGTCACATGACAATGAAAACATGGTGGATGTAGTATATCCGAAATGTATTCATACTACACCCACATTCAGTAGTGCTGTCACAGCACGATTTCGGATGCTGCGCTGGTTTTTATTTATTTGTGCTTCTTGTTCACTCTGTCATCTTTTGTGTGACACAGGAAAGCCAATATTATGTAATAAGCATTGAAACTTAGCCAAACCATCATCTGGGGTATTTTACATATTGTATGTTTGGACTCAGAAAGTGGTTGACTATGTGGATAGATGGACATCACTGAGTAACCAGGAATAGAGAAATCACCATCTGTGACATTTGAGGCAAATGTCATGTGCTTTTTACTGTTTTTCTTGCCTGTCAGGTGTCTACTTGCCCAAACTTAGAGAGCTGAAAATGAACAACAGTTTGATTTTATCTATACGGTAAGACCACCTTTTTATCTTTTAAGATAATTTGTATACTATATATAAAAGGACAGTTTAATTATGGCATCATTTACTTACCCTTATGGTATTTCAAACCTGTATGGCTTTCTTTCTGTAAGGCCTGGTTCAGAAAAATATGTTTTGAAGGACCTTCAGAAAAATCACAAAAAGCTCATCTTACTTGTGTTTTGGTCTACCAACTGGTAGTGTCTGCAACATGCATAAAAAATGTAAAGGTTTTGGGTCATCTGGTGCTCTTTTCTGTCACCATCACACATTGGATTTCAGAAATATGGCAAAGGAAAGCTTTTGTAAATTATATATATCAATTTGTCAAAGGTTATTTTTAGTAGTACATGGGTTAGATTCACACTATAACTAATGCAGATGTCTTAAAATTCCTCAAAAGGGAGGAGACACACAAGGTTACTTGTAAGCTCAAGGCTCACATGGGACTTAAAAGATGTAAAACATTGCCTGCTTTGTAAGGGGCTGTAAAAAGTATCAGGATCTATGAAGGTGCTCCATAGGGAAAACGAATCAGGGAATTCTGCTGGGAATGATGTCTTATTGTTCTCACTATTTCCTCAGGGATCTTGGCACCAGCCTTTCCCACCTGCAGGTCTTATGGTTGGCTCGCTGTGGTCTGACCGACTTGGAGGGAATCCCTTGTCTTTCTTCCCTAAAGGTATAAACAAAGTTAAGAAGCAATTCATAGTCTTGCAGATCCTTTTTCATAGTTCATAGTTTCATCGTTGTTATGCTTTAATGACACAAAAACATTCAATTTACATATCTAGCAAGCAGTGCTCCCATTATCTTCATAATGCTTCACATATACATTTTTTAAAAAGTCATTCAAATTACATTCGACTTCCAGCAATGGGGAACAGTTTTAGTTATAGGGAATAGAAAATGATGGGATAAAGCTGAATGGGCCATGATGTGAACCGGACTTGAACCCCTGTCTGCAACATGAGTAAACCAAAGCTTTTAAAAAAGGGACATCTTTAAATTAAGGGTTAATAAATAATATTTCATCAATATGTTTATAAATTTGTCTAAAACTTTGATTTTTAAACTGTGTTTTACATAGGAACTATACGTAGCATACAACAACATATCAGAGCTGATCCATCTCAGTATGATGGACAATCTGGAAGTGCTGGACCTGGAGGGAAACGATGTGGATGATCTGTTGAATCAAGTGTGGCATCTGGGCCATTGTAAAAATCTCCGAACTCTTTCCCTGGAAGGAAACCCTGTATGTACCCGTCCTGGTCCAGGATCCTCAGAGGTACAGTAATGAAGAGTTGAAAGATATTAAATTGTGTGGCTTTTATGTGCTTCTCTAAGTGATCAAACACACAGTTTTGCCTGGCGAACAGGTGATAAGTATTCAGAAAACTTACCCATTAGCTAGCAATGTCAAGGTCATGGGTTTGATTCCTAGGAAATGCACATACTTGAAAACACTTTTGGATAAAAGCATCAGACTTTCCTGAATAACGAACCTTACCTTAGAAAATCTTAAAAATGCGCTAGCATTTATAAAAATAGCTCAAATTCTTAGTCTCAAATGTTTTTGCTTTTTTCACTATACCAATATGGTCACTTATATACAAAATTGTGTATTAAAATAAGCATAATATCCTCAATGCTCATATTGATCACATGACATGTTTTCTTGACCAATGAAGAACTAAAACAGTGAGATCAAAGAATGTGTGTGTGTGACGTTCTTGCTGTTCTTGCCATATCAGCAAGAAGTTTCAAGGGTTAAAGTACAACTAATAGCTGTACATAGGGATGCACGATATATCGGCCGACATATCGTTATCGGCCGATAACTGCTTATTTTTAATGTTATTGGTTATCGGTCTGATAGCAAAATTAGGCCGATAAATGAAAGCCGATAAATGATGGATTATTTTGGTTTGTTGAACCACTTCACTTGCTCATTGCTGGCCATGTGGAGTTTTGATTGGTGCTTTCTGTGACATAGCACGAAGATGACACGTGTTGAGGCTAGTCTAGTGCAAAGACAAGATGTCCACGGTCTGGGAGTTTTTCATTGTGAAAATAATATGAATATTTATCGGCCTATATATATATATATATATATATATATATATCTATCGGTTATCACCCCCCAAATATAAAGAGTTATCGGTTATCGCTATCGGCCAAAATTTCCATATCGGTGCATCCCTAGCTGTACAAACACACACACACACACAAAATATATAAAATAATAATATATATATAAATGAAACACACATTGTAATCACCCTGTAATGACTTTGCTAACATGATTGAATATCATGCATTTCGCAAGTTATTTTGGCAAAAATGACATCAAGTTAATTTTGGTTAGAAGGGGGTTACTCATAGCCAGACTATATCGTGTCTATAGTTAACCTAGATGATGAAATGATGGCTGGGTTGAAAGCGGTGCTTTCAGACTTCTAATCAGATTGTGTTTATCTCGTTTTGGATTGTTTTTGGTCAGTGCCAAGAATCGCAAAACTGGGGCAAGCCTGCAGTGGGTAAACAAACTGCACTGAATATGCATGAAGTGGGAAATTAAGGGCGGCCTCATTCACTTTCATTCTACGCTTTACTCACTTACTTTACCTCTTCACTGCAGATAAAATCAGGTCTCTTTGCATATACTTTCACAGCAACAAGTGACCAATATACATTATATATATATAAAGCGGTAACACTTTATTTAAACGGGTGTTCATAAGACTGACATGAGACCCTTATAATCATGACATGACACGTGTCATGATCATGCTACCCAGTCTCACAAAATTATGTACCTAGTGTCACGTAATTTTTGGATTCTTTTACATGATACTGTCCCGAATTTCCAAGTTTTTTCATGATCGTATCATGAATTTCTGTTTATGTGTCATTATCACTTATTGGTTACGCAACTGCTTTTTTATTTTCAAACCATTTTTCGCTTCAGTTTAGGGTTAGATTTGGTGTTTGCGTTAGGATGTCACTTTAAGTATTGGTTTATACAAATTTTTCGGATTTATTTTTTTATATTTTCTACATTTTAAACCCTTGTCGCCTGGCTAGGGTTAGAGTTGCGTTTGGGTAAGAATGTCATTTTATGTAAATCTAACCCTTAAACCAAAGCGACAATGGTAAGAAAATAGGACAAAGCAGTTGAGTAACAAATACGTGACAATGATACATAAACAGAAATTTGTGATACGATTACGGAAAATCGTGACAGTATCACGAAAAGAATTAAAAAAATTACGTGACTATAGGTACATAATTTCGTGAGACTGTGGGCTGGGATTTTACGCACATTTCTGACAACCGTCATCAAGTATAAAAAAACATTTAATTTATTTAATTAATTAAATGTAATCAACAGTCTGCCACTGCATGGCTTAACCCATTATTGTACTGTTTTTATTTAATTTTAGGTGATTTAGTCTCCAAATGCAATAAAATATAATTTTATCAATTTTAATTATTATTATTACTATTGATTTTATTTGTTAAACACATGGAGGAAACTTAAAAAATGTATGAACTGAAGAATATATTTATGACGTTGTTATAAAAATATTTGACAAGAGTTTTAACACTTAATGACATTTTAATGACAAATTATATTTGTACCACTGTAGTTGAGGTCAAGAAAAATATTCATGACGCTATTATAAAACTATTTGACAGAGTATTAACACTTAATGGCATTTTAATGACAAATTATATTTGTACCACTGTAGTTGAGGTCAAGAAAAATATTCATGACGCTATTATAAAACTATTTGACAGAGTATTAACACTTAATGACATTTTAATGACAAATTAAATTTGTACCACTGTAGTTGAGGTCAAGAAAAATATTCATGACGCTATTATAAAACTATTTGACAGAGTATTAACACTTAATGGCATTTTAATGACAAATTATATTTGTACCGCTGTAGTTGAGGTCAAGAAAAATATTCATGACGCTATTATAAAACTATTTGACAGAGTATTAACACTTAATGGCATTTTAATGACAAATTATATTTGTACCACTGTAGTTGAGGTCAAGAAAAATATTCATGACGCTATTATAAAACTATTTGACAGAGTATTAACACTTAATGACATTTTAATGACAAATTAAATTTGTACCACTGTAGTTGAGGTCAAGAAAAATATTCATGACGCTATTATAAAACTATTTGACAGAGTATTAACACTTAATGGCATTTGAATGACAAATTAAATTTGTATCACTGTAGTTGAGGTCAAGAAAAATATTCATGATGCTATTATAAAACTATTTGACAGAGTATTAACACTTAATGACATTTTAATGACAAATTATATTTGTACCACTGTAGTTGAGGTCAAGAAAAATATTCATGACGCTATTATAAAACTATTTGACAGAGTATTAACACTTAATGACATTTTAATGACAAATTAAATTTGTACCACTGTTGTTGAGGTCAAGAAAAATATTCATGATGCTTTTATAAAACTATTTGACAGAGTATTAACACTTAATGACATTTTAATGACAAATTAAATTTGTACCACTGTAGTTGAGGTCAAGAAAAATATTCATGACGCTATTATAAAACTATTTGACAGAGTATTAACACTTAATGGCATTTTAATGACAATTTCAATTTGTATCAGTGGTAAAAAGTGGTCAGTTATGATATATTGCTTTATGTCAAGTTTTTATAACAAAGACATCTCAAACATTGTCATATTTGCATTAAAAACATGACACTTAATCACAGTTGTCATAAACTTGCATAAAATCTTCTTTGTGTTCATGACACATGTCATGTCATGATTATGAAGGTGTCATGTCAGTCTTATGAACACCCCTTCAAGTGTTACCGATAAAGCTATTAGGACGACCCCTTGTAATAAACATATTTATCTATTTCAGAAAATTCAATATTAATGCTATACCATTTTAAAGTATTTTGTTCATCTTTGTTTTTAAAGGAGCCTTTTTCTCTTCCGAAATGACCTATGTGTACAAGTCATTGATGAGTTTAGGGGATGAGGGTTTGACCTAAATCCTGCAAGTCATACCAAAGGTGTTCAGTTGGGTTTAGGTCTGGGTTTTATGCAGGCTAGTCAAGTTCTTCCACACCAGACTAAATCAATCATTTCTTTTTGATTCTTGCTTTGTGCATGTTGGAAAAGCTTATTCTTTTTTGTGGTCCAGGGTCACATATAGTTTGTTGTATTTTTGAGAACAGGCGGACTACAGCTACAGGTCTGCGGTGCGTGAGATGATTCCTCAGTTGAGGTTTCTCGATGACGCACCGGTCGAGGAAGACAAACCTGACTGCGGTAGAAGCACACAGATGGACTGGACTCTTCTTAGAGAATCCATCAAAGACTTTTCCATCAGCGATACACAGGAATACACAGATACAGGTAAACATTCGGCCAATGAATAAACCCTTTGTGGGTTGGAGTGGTTCAACCAGGGGTGACTGTAACTTTAAATTCTGGACCTGGAAGTTTTTGAGCCCAGCAGAAATGGCAGTCCATTACTGTTTATAAATATGATGTGAATCATTTTTTTGCCATCAGAGGAGCGGTCTGTCAGTGTATGTGGTGGGAGACCTGGTTCTGCTCAGCACCTTAGCCCAAGAATATCCTCCAGTAGTGTCTGTAGTCGCCCAGGCAGTGCCAGACCTCTCACTTCTTGCTCCAGGTCAATACCAGGGTCAAACAACTCCGATCCAGCCATCATGGATCATGAGCTCAGCAATCTAACAAGTGGTAAGGTGTATGTATTAAGCATGTTCGGGATTGGATATATTGGTATATATTTACATGTTTGCAATTAGCAGATGCTTTTATCCAAAACGCTTTGCTGTATATTCAGTCTATACATTTTTACTAGGGTTGTGAATTGTTAGTAGCTGCGTGTTTATTAAATATTTGCTTTATTAAAGAAAACGTTAGTGTTATTTTCAAAATTTCTACAAAAACCGGCATATCCATTAAACAAATGCAATGTATTTGTCTCGCGATAAGTCATTCCAAAAACGATGCGATGGGTGTGTTCGACTTCACATGGTTCCTCGCTGACCGACATGTGGATGACATCAAAATACCACAAGAGCGACTCGAAAGCTTACACAGCAGCAACTTCAGAATCGCTCTGGTGGTATTTTGATGTCATGTGCTTGTCGGTTCTTATAATGCCAACCAAACATACCATCAAAGAATGATCATGTGACTTTTAGGGGGCGTGGACATCAAAGCATTTAAACGTTGCTGAAAACGCCAGGCAGATGCCGACTTTGCTTGCTATGATACTTCTACTTTGTTTATCAGTCATTGAACGATGCACTAGTTGGTTAATAATAAAAATAATTAGGGATGTAACGATTAAATCGCATGTCCCATTAAAAATGCCTGTCTGAAATCGATTCTGAATCGCAAGGCTGCGCATTCTTTGTTTCATGCACAGCCTGTGCGTGTACTACGGCATTTGGTCAGTAGGAAGTCCTTATCAATCTAAAATCATTACGAGTCGGAGTCGTTTATAACGTGCATTTCAAAAAGCAACACCTGAAACAATTTGAAGAACAGCGATATAAATATTCCTGTAGACATTTCCTGGAATAGCGTTTGTAATGCTACTTCTTTTGTGGCACAAAGGGAGTTTCTGCATGAGAGCGCCCCCTGGCGTTTGGATGTGCCGGGATTTCACCGTAATTCATTAAAATTCATTCGTTGAGAAACCGCGCATTTGCACGATTATTCGTTTCAGCCCTAATAATAATACATTTTATTTATAATGCGCTTTTTTACCCAAAGCGCTACAAAAATCAAACAAATAAAATACAAAAATACAATGGCTGTTATAATATTTGTCCCGCTACTCCTACACTGTGATTGGTCAGCCGAGTGAGAAGTGACATTGACGAGCTGAGCTTTTCACCCAAAGTTGAATATTTTTCAACTCTCAGCGCGAACAAAACCCCGCAGCTGCTGGCGTTTTTGAAAAGCACCGCATTTCCATTGGAAACAATTGAAAACAAACGCCGGCCACCATGCGTAAACGCTTTGGTGGGCACGCTACCTTAGGCACGTCAGGTGACCTGTAAATTCGAAAAAACTGCAAATGCGAAGTTTCCATTGCAGTTTTGCAATATATATTTTTTTCACATTTCCCTGAAAATCCATCCAAACCGTGCGTAAAAACTTTTTTGCGATATATGTGAGCTTATGCGAAATTGCCGTTTGATTCGTTATTTTGCTCAATTTGAAGGGTAATGGAAATGCAGCTACTGGTGTCACGATTCGATTCGTTTTTCGAAAGTAAGTACTTTTACTAAAATATTTAACACCTATAACAATTCTAATTTGTGTTAAATTATATCCACTCACATGACACATAGTCATATCAGTATTGTAAGTGGTGGTGGCCACCATGTTGAACGACCATGAGGAGCCCAATACAATACTCACTTTATCTTGGTAACTTTTCTAGTCGTTTTCAGGTGTAAAAGTTAACCATTTATGATATAACGCATAAGCTCATGATTAAAATATTTTCACAATGTTGACTTTTTCTAAAGTAATACCAGTAGGTGTCAGTATAAAAGATAAAATCTTATCCTTTGCGTTTCTAGCAACTATGACAGATCTCTGTAACAGGAATTCTTGCTATCTCCCTTTTGACTGTGAGTGGGATTTTAATTGAATTTTGGGCATAGATAATCTCAGCTAACAGTAGGTGGCAGTATTGCAAAAGTCATGAAAAGCAAAAACTGAATTCTGTTTGTAGATCTGCTTGTTTTCTGACCTGCATTAGCAGTAATAATATTATGTGAAATGTTTCCACACAGGTTTTGGCAGTTTTCTGTGCGGGAATCCATTACAGGCTGTTCGTGCAAGGACACAGAAACAAATGGTCAGCTTTATAATACATATCCCATCATCAACAGCAAGAATTCAATTTGATTAATTTGAAAAAATATATGTGAATTTAATTTGACAAACTTAAAGCATTATCAAATTTTTCTTCAGTATCGTTCAGCAAAAGTCATGCTTGTAACTCCCTTACCAGTCAATTAATTTCTTACCTTTCGTGTGTCCAGGTTCAAAACTCTCGTTCTCAAACCCGACCCAGCACACGACTCGGTAGTTATATTCCCGAACGCACGTATGACGATGAACAGCCAAGCAGTCAGGACCGCAGTGATGTTTTTGCTGAGCTCAGAACCTGGAGAATCGAGCATAACAAGTATTGAACTTTTCTCAGCCACTCACATTTCTGCACTTTCTATTTCTATTTAATAAAATGTGTTTGTCTCATAACCCCTGACAGACGTCTATCAGCTATTGAAAAGGACCGCCAGCCGCAGGTTATGAAAATCCTCCACCGTGATGATGAGTATGATGAAGAAGATGACGACTGCAGTCATAATCATAGTTTTATTAGCGATGTCATCACTAGAAATGAAAAGGAGGACGAGAGGACTGTCTACAAGGCAACAACTTCTTCCAGTTCGTCTTTTCAGTCTTTTTCACCAGGTGATGTTTTCACCCATACAAATATTATGAACTTGCAAGCCACCCTTTGTACACATTTAATGTGTGGTGTTTCGTTGGCTGTGGCGGTAAGAAACCTATGCACAAAAGTACTGAGTTACTCTGTAGTTTGCGCCAAATTAAATGTGTTATTTTTCAGTTAGCTAATTATAACCATGCAGACAGTTTAAAGTTTAAAAGGGCACATTAATTTGTGTATTTGGTGTAATACAATGTGTTTGCGTGGTTTATGGTTCATTATTTTCCACATACTGTATATTTTTGTAGCAGCTCTAAGTCCCGTCCATCTGTAACAGGTCGTTTTGTACAAAGCTCATCGTTGTGAGAAAGTGCGGTGTAAACAGGTGTGAACCGATTGGCCAGCTATCCAGTGCGTTGTGATTGGCCAAATTACGTTAATGTAAATGTGACGTTCTTTCTGAACGTGCCGTTTTAGGTAGGCGATGATGAGGCTTCACTTTAAAGAAGATCTCTTTGGATTTGAAACTTTAAATTTTGCAACTTTACAGATCTTTTATGTGCACAGACATCATTTAACACTCTAAAAACAAAGGAAAACATGAAATCAGGTCATATGACTCCTTTAACAAACTTTTACTTGATCAGCAAGTTGACCTGAACGAGAAAATTGATCATAGAATTTGTTCGTGCTAATACTTGCTTTAGTGCCCCTTGTGGCAATGCTGAGAATGCATCTTGCATTGCACAGTCAATTGCATCTAATGGTGCATTCTCACCAGATGCGAATGAAGCGTTAAGCGTGAGTGATTTACATGTTAAGTTAACGCAAAGACGCAATAGACATCCTGTGGTGCGGTTCCTGCGAATGATGTCGCGCGAATTGAGCATTTCAAGCATTTGACACGCATGATTCGCGTGAAACGCATGAGTTGAAAAATCTGAACTATGGCGGATATTAATGTCGTGTTAACCAATCAGGACCTTTATTGCCGTAGTAGTGATGTGATTACGACGTAGCGAGCGGAGGCAGAAATACGAAACAACAATGGAGGACAAAATCATAGTCGCTGTATGTGGACACCCGGAGCTGTACGACACATCTTCGTTTGTACTTGTATAAAAACAGGAATAAAAAGGATAGTGCTTGAAGGAAAGTGAGTGAGGAGGTCAGACAATCTGGTTAGTTGTAAAAACGCTCTTTACTCAACTTGAGCTATATATGAAGAGTTTCGTTGCAAAACGAGATAACTATGTTTTTTTAATTTTTCAGAAATCTTGTTTTTTATAATAATAACATGATAACATAATAATAAACATGTTTTGACAAAAATGTTAAAAACAGAGTTATCTCGTTTTGCAATGAAACTCTTCATATATATATATATATATATATATATATATATATATATATATATATATATATATATATATATATATATATATATATATATATACATACATATACATACATATGCGTATATACAAATTTCACATGCGAATTTCCCGAGCAAAAAACGTAAATTTCATGTCAAATAAAACGATTCAACTCAAAATATTTAAGAGTCCTACTACGCGCGATTAGCACAATTTATTAGCCTCATTCGCTTCTGGGGTGAACGTACAGTAATGGTGTTCACACCAGCCACAGTAGAGGCGTCAAGCGCGAGTGATTTCAATGTTAAGTCAATGTAAAGACGCGTTGAGGCATGGCTGGAGGTCTCGCGGCACAAATGAGGCATTTAGCGCGGCGCAGTAGACGCGATTTTGCGCGAATTGAGCGTTGCCACGGGAAATGCGCGAGTTGAAAATTTTTAACTTTGGCCTTAAAACGCGCCGCAGTAACCAATCAGGAACAAGCTCTAGTAGTGACGTGATTTACAGGAAGCGAGCGGAGTCGAAGAAGCCCCTCCCATTAAGCGAATTTCCGCGTGAATGTCTTGATGAATAGAATTTTATACGCGGCTTTCACGTGAGAATGAAACGAGTACCCTCGAAATGTTCAAGCGTCCAACTATGAATTTGACGCATCAAACGCGTCTTGTGTGAACCCAACATAACACATTTTGGACCTCAAAGGCAAGTGAAATTATTTTGGCATATAATGCATAGCAAAAGTTCAATATTTTTAAGTTTTAAGGCTTTAAGCCCTCGCCATATAAAGTTGGTATGTATACAGCCATCTCAATTATTATATATTTATCATGTTTTTCAGATCTGTTACACCAGGACACAGAGTTGCAAAATGAAATAAGAGTCACCTCTACATCAGACTGTATGATGTCCCCTTCACCACCACTGAGTGCAGTGGCTCCCCCTGGTGCCCGGAGGATAACACAAATTCGTACTAGGAGAATCAAACCTCATAACGGTGAAATTAGCATGTCGATGCCATCGGAGGACAAACAAATGTCAAATATTGGAGCCTTAAAGACAAACTCAATCTTTGAGCCCCAGAGTACCACGATTGTAAAAACCATGTCACCTCAAATTCTCCGAAAACCATGTAGACCATCCACAAGTCTTGGCATCACACCTCTTAGAGCACAATGGTATGTTTTAGTTACTATGTTTAAATGGATAGTTAACAGGACATGCAAGCATGATTGAGGTTTGCATTTCTGAATCTGCCATGCTTTGCGCTAATAAATATTTATTTTGCCATATAGGTCAGAAGCTCCTGGGAATTATCATCAATCAGAGAACCAGCACAAACCAATCATACGTTCTAACACATCTCATCAACTTACGCCAAAACGTCCACAAACAGCCAGAGCTGCACTGCAAAGGCTACCAAACCGAACCCTCCTGCCCAACAGAGGAAATGGGCTCCTGGAATAATGGACATGGTGTTAATATTTTAAGCAAAGGAAAATGAGCAAAAGTGTAATCCCTAACACTCAGGATCACTTTTTAAATAGTTTGGCTGATGTCACACTGATGAAACACTAGTGGGCGCCATGCCTATTGTAAAATATGTTTGTTGTTTTGCTCTGCTGTTTTTGCAAACATATTTCATGCATGATTGATGTAATTATCAAGCTGGCCATGTCCTTAATGTTTCTTCTACAGTATAATGTGTATACACTATACAGAGAAACAGGTTATTGCATAGATATGGTATACACGTCCAGATGCTGTATTTGAGGTGATGTTCATGTCATATCTTCCTCCTAACCTTGTTCTCCTGCAGCACAGCATCCCTCTGTCAGGTTATTTAACATGTCTGGTCTTGCTGGTACATCGTGTGCAGCCACAGGTGTAAGACTGTTATTTTAAGTGTCACTGAAATATGTACCACACATGACAACGGCATACACTATATCTGTCACAAAGTCCTCTGGCATTCAGTTCCTTCAAGTATGCACAGTTTTTTGCCTCATATTGTGTGTTTTAACAAGCAGCTTTATTGTAATTTCAGATTGTTCAGACTGTTGAAGTGTCTAGATCTTTATTTATGTTTTACTACTTACTATAACAAACAAACTTCTGTACCGCTAAAGAGCAAATATTCACATGGCGTGAATGAGGAATATGCTTTCTGAATTATTCATGTATATTTCTATATTTTTATATTGTTGTGTTTTATAGCCTCCTGTGGTGGAAATGACATTTGAAAATGTTGTGGTATAATATGATTGGCTGATTTGACTTAAAGGAATAGTTCACCCTCCAAAAAACTTTCACTCTGATGTCTTTTGAACCCCCAATGTCTTTCTTTGTACTTCAGAGCCCAAATGCAGTTTTTATTTAAAGGAGACATTGGCTTTTTCCATGTTTAAGTGCTATAATTGTGTCCCCAGTGCTTCTGTAAATCTGGGAAATGTGAAAAAGATCAACCCAGTAACTTAGTTTTGGTAAACCATTCTCTGCAAGCATGTGAAAAATAGGTCATTGAAATTTGGCTCCCCTTGTGATGTCAGAAAGGGATAATACCGCCCCTTAATGAGATCAACTCATTTGCATTTAAAGTGGCAATTTTAACATGTTATAATAAATTATTTATATGGTATTTTAAGCTAAAACTTCGCATACGTACTCTGGGGACACCAAAGATTTATTTGACATTTAAAAAAAAGTGAAATGTCCCCTTTAAGCGTTTTCTCTATTTAAGTGCACATTCTCGGTGTCTGAATTGTTTAGGCAGTTTTAGGATGTTATAAATATGACTTATATGTGTAACAACTAAAACAATAGTGATTTTCACAACAACAAAGTAACCAGAAAACCCCAAACCACCTTTTGATGGTGAGTAAATTATGATAATATTTAAAATTTGGGGTCAACTATCCCTTTATCTAGCATTTTGTGTATCAAAATAGTCAAAATATTTTAACAATGACAAAATTACCGTTGGGGTGAGGGACAGTCTTCTGTAAATAATGTTAAATGCTATTAAATGCTTCATTGTCATTGATTGAGAAACGGTCTACAGGTGTGCATTATTTCAAAAGTGTCTGTCAGCCCACCTATGAAGTAGTTCCAGGTCTGACCGCATTACAGTTATATCACTTCGCCAAAACTGAAATTTATTTAATTTCAACAAATAAAGCAATTAAATTAAATAAATTGAAAAATAAAATAAAAAACAAAATGAATATCCTACAGTAAATTACCATTGATTGCCTGCTTGTTCAGTTTTATTTTTGCTTCATTCCTGATATCATAAAACTAGAACAAATTATACATAAATACTGACAAAAAATAATATAGAAATATTGATAGGCCATCTTGTTCCCAATACTGTAAACACGGAGGCTTCACAATAGCATTTTAACTTTAGGACAAAACCTGTCAAATGTCCTAAAATAAAACATCTGAACAATCTCGTACCTATGGTGTGGTAACTGTGGTATAAGCTGAAAAAATTGACTTGAAATCGTTGAATTATTATTTTTTTATAAACCGTTTCAGCAGTAACAACATAAACAAGCGGCTGTCACGGTCCGCACGTAACTTCCGGTAAACGCCGCTAAGAATAAATAACAACAAAGTTCTTTAAACGTAGCTTATTTATATAACAAGCAAAAAAACAACACATAGATTACATAGGAAACCAAAACATTTGTTATTTTCGACGAGGCATTTGTCCAAGAGATCAGTTTAGCAACTAGTCAGACCATTAAAAAAACGAAACCGGAAGTAAAGTTCGGATCCAGACGTGTATCACGTGCGTCCGATGAAACCGTCTATACGCTTTAGCTATAAAATATGAATTACGGTAATTTACTTGGTGTTTATTTATTTTGCTTTTTATCAGAAATAAACTACACTTAAATGTGCAGTGAGTGAATTTTAGCAGCATCTAGTGGTGAGATTGCGAATTGCAACCACCGGCTCAGTCCACTGCTCACCCCTCGCTTTGAAATGCATAGAGAAGCACAACGGAAAAACATGTCATCGTCGGAGACAAATTACTAAAAAAAGTTTGCTTCTGTTGAAACATGGCGGCACAAAATGGCGACTTCCACGTAAGGGGACCCTCGGTGTATGTAGATAAAAATTTCTCATTCTAAGGTAATAAAAACATAACGGTTCAATATGAAAGGTCTTTACACACCCCTGATAATATAGTTTTGTATAATTTTGCATTTCTGTCAAGAGATCTTTCTAAAAATTACACACTGCACCTTTAAAGGACTTTATTGTTATTGATTCTTGGCGGAGTTTACCGGAAGTTACGTTTGTTCCGCAAAAGCGTTTGTTTATGTTGTTACCGCTAAAACCGTGGTTTTAAGTTATTTCACGTTTTGTTTAAATTTGTTATACAAATAAAAATCAACAGACATTTGTGTTTAGGGCATTTTTGAAGTCACACATGTTGATTAATGATTCCCCAAAAAACAGAGCATTTCATCTAACGCACCATAGACGTTCGCATAAACAAAGCCGTTGATTGGAAGAAATGAATGACGACGTCAGGGATTGAAGCGTTCGGGGATTGTCGCGTCGCTCGCGTGGTGTGTAGATGTTCAGCGTAATATTTTTGACACCGTGGAGGAAGAGAAATGATGAAGAGCTTTAGTGGTAAGTGTTTATCTTCAGTTACAACAGATTTATATTCGATTTATGCTGCATATGAGTTAAGTTATGTATATAATGCCTAGCAATGTTATGTTTACAAACACAACGAATAAACTACAGCTTAATCCGAGACGTTGAGGAAAACTGACTTCACACTGACACTAGTTGTTATAAAGTCAATAATATATCGCAGAAAAGTGAAGTTGCTTATGAGAAACGCTTTAGCATCAATTGTTTATTTACAGACGCCACCTGCTTTGACATTTATGCACTTTAAAACATGCCATAGTTGTTGAAACACTCTTTTGGGTTATAAATTAAAGACGTTCTAATTTGTAAACAATGAGTTGACACAACTTGAGTTTTGCAGTAACTAATTCATCACATGCATGTGTTTCATTTATAAGTATGCATTATGCAGATCTGATCTATAAACTTTTAGTGAAATACACATTTACTAATGCATTAAAATTTTGTGATTATCTGTAACTTATGTATGTGTCAGATATTTAGGTAAGGCAATATGACCTGATGTCATATGTCTGCTATATGTGCATACAAATAGGCCATCACTGTCATAAAGCTAATGTCTGGTAATGATAACAGCATATAGCTGGAGTTGTGATGTGATGCTTTGTGTCATGTCAGTTGAGCAGCTTGTATTCAGCAGATGATAGATGCAAAAAATATGTTTTTAATTGAATAGTAAAATTTCATTTTATTTCTGCCCTCGTATTCTCTTCTCCTCCACTTCTTTTTTTCTGGGTGAAGCCTTTCTGTAATCTGAGGGTTGATATGGGAATCAAATAGTTTCCCTCCTGCAAAAGCTCACAGTGAGTCATCTGTCCAGCTGCTAGAAGATAGACAAGAACAAAAAGGGCTTATGTACCAGCTGGAGATAGCGCATACTTCTTCACAGGCATCCCCTTCACATTACACACACACATATAACTGTGCCTTTTGAGTGCACTTTGCGTTTCCCATGAGAGAAATATTTAGGAAATTACCCTTCAAACAGCTTTGATTTTTGGATTACTTGGTTTTTGGACTGCATTATATTTATACTATCAATTCATGTCTGTTTAATGGAAGTCTATTGCAAAATAAATAAGTGAAATCGTTGCCTTATCAAATTGGTTTCTGTTTACAGAGCCATATGAAAGTTAAAGGGAATAGGAGATGTTTTTTTAAGAGATATTTGTCGATAAAATGTTCCTGTTAAATAGTTCACTCAAAAATTAAAATTCTTCATCGTCATGTCATTCTAAACCTGTATGACTTTCTTTCTTGTTTATGCAGTAAAGGTGAATAGGGACTGGAGATGAAGCTCCAAAAAAGACAAAGAAAGATAGATGATGTTCATAAACCAAGCTGCCTTAAAAAATTTAGTTAATTCAACTTAAAAATATTAGGTAACGTTGTGTAAAATGTTGAGTCGACTGATATTTTTAACTCTTTTCTTGCCATTGATGAGTTATCTCGTCAATTAACTCTTTCCCCGGCATTGACGAGATATCTCGTTAATTAAGAGAAAACGCTTCCCCGCCAATGACGAGATTTTCCGTCTTTCCGCAATACCGCTATTATCCACCAGGTGGCGCCCTTCTGCAACTTTTTAAACACAGAAGTATTGCCCTATGGCAAGCAGCTGCATGTCCGTGTCTGTTTTAAAGATCGCTCTGAATGGGATCTTTAAGAAAAGTCTGTCACAAAAATGGAATTATCTCAGCTTTTTGCTCAAAATGTGGTTTTTGCAGAAACCTACCCATATTCAAAAGCTGATTACAAAAGAACCACTGAAGGTAGGAAGAAACGTTTTTTTTTTTTGAAAGCAGAGGGTCTGTTCTTTCATTTGGTATATTGTATGTTTATATATTCAAAGAAGAACATTTTCTGGAAGGCATTAAACTTTGGTGAAAATCATGAAAAACGCTGGCGCTGGCTGGCAACTTTTTTTAAAATCGCTGGCGGTGAAAGAGTTAAGAGAAAACATTTACCTGCCAATGACGCTTTCCTGAAAAGTTTTTACGGTAATCTGTAATTCCTCTATTATTCAGTCCCTCCAGAAAAACACGATTATGCGATCGCATGATTCAATGCATAATCAGCCAATCAGGGCCGCAATTTTTAAATACCATGCACTTTCGCCACATAAATTGCAGATTTCCACTCGCAAAATATGCGTGGCTTGCATGATTTTATAATCCCCGCATTTTCGTAGCAAAAAGTCATATATCTTAGCAGAAAGTTAAAAAATGTTGCATTTACTTCTCACATGCGCAGCCATTTATAGAAGAAAATTGTCCTGAAAAGGCATTATGTGAAAATCACAAAAAAAGGCTGGCGGCCAACATAAAAAAAGAAAAAAATGCTGGCAGGGAATTAGTTAATATTTAAAGGCATTCCATGCAGTTTGACGTTTTTGTCAAACAGCGACCCCTAGAGTCACTGGGGAAAACTTGCAACTGTCGTAATTTCGCACGCCCACTCTGTACGTACCTGTAAGGATAGTGTTGGGCGTGAGATGGACTCCGAAGATAATGACCAGGGAATGTTTCACAATTTCATACAAATATTAGGCTACTGCATGTCTACTAAACTACAGATGATGGTAATAGGATAATAAGAAGTTTATGCCAAGTGTAGAGTAGGCATATAATAATAAAGTAGCCTACCACGTTTGCTGGCTTATTACGTTTTTACAAGATTGCAGCTTAATCACAAGTAAACAGTCTATAGTCTAACGTTATGTCTACTCTATAATTGTATTTGTTTTTTAATAGTAATGTAAACATTACAAAATGCATTGACAAAGTTAATTGTATACGTTGCATTATTTCATAACATTGGCCGTTATTCGTTGGCCATAAGAAATCGAAATTAGACAAATGACTACGTACACATCACAACACAACACTTGAGTTTAGATGGCCAAAAAAAAATCATGTAAGAGAAACGAGTGTTTGTTAGCAGGTCTGCTAAATGCTCTTATGATCGTAAGCTAGCTAGACCCTTGTTGAAGTTATTTTACTGGTGTAATTATCAACACTAGATGAATGAACAGCTTAGTAAAAAAATACACACTACAAGCAAGCGCAACCACATACAACATAGACCGCAAACAAATTTACAAATAAGAGATTTACTTACTTGTCCATCAACAAGATCGCCAGATCAGCATCCCTTTTGCATCCAGGGCTGTCTATTAGCTCACGCCAACGAGAAAAAACCTGACCGAGTGGGACTCTTGTCCGGTTCCTAACTCGGTCAGATTCTCTTTTTCGCTTTCTACTCTCTTCCGAACGGGTTTTCTTAGCTGTTTCCCTCATCGAGCATCACGTCTCAAATGCGCGCGTGCAGTTGTTGTTATAGGCTTGTTTGACTTCATGCAGCGCTGCAGGAACCGACAGCCGGATGACGTCAAAGTGCCGTCTCGGATCATTCTCGCGGTACTTTTACGTCATCCGACTGCCGGTTCTTGCATGCGCTGCACGAAGTCGAACAAGCCTAACGTGTGTGACGTCGTTGCCGTAAAGCAAGTCGTGATTCTCGCGAGATTTGTCAGGGGCGGTTCTCTCAAGCTTGCATTGCTGGTTCTGGCAGCGGCGTCCTTCCCGAGCTTCAACAGGGGGATGATTCGCCATACTATGACGTCGTTTACCATCGAAATGACTTTGAAGCTGTTATATTAAGGTAAAATAACTGCATGGTGTGTCTTTAAGTTAAATTAACTTATTTTTTATAATTTTAACGCAGCACGAACACTTAAGTTACCTTATTAAGTTAAACCAACAAATCTTTTTTTTACTATGGCCAGCCCAAGATATAAAACTACAGATATAATAGAAAAGTCATATGGGCTACTTATATTTTGCTTTTATAGGCTTTTTGTAGCTCAACAATCTCCGTCTCTATCCAATTATGTGGTGTAGAAAAGAGCTGGACATATCTGACAGTCTGCATAGATCCACTTTTGTCTTTCATAAATAAAGACATTCATACAGCAGGGCTCAACGCAAAAGGTTTTCACTTGCCCTGCCAAAATTTTCACTGGCTCCAATAATGTCAGTGTCACATATTTAAAAATAATAATTCAAAAGTCAAATATAATTGTATACATATAAAACCGACATGTTTCAATGAAAAAAGGCTCCCAACTTTTCTGCTTTACCTGTAAACTGACAGCAAATTTTGCAAAAATATTGTTTTTTTCATCGTGTTTTACCCAAGTAAATGTCTGCTTCCAAGATGTTAAATAATATACACTGAAGAAAATGTATTTTGACTGAGGGTGACTGAGGGTGAAGCACTGGCCCGATCGGGCAAGTGACAATACTTTTTACTGTCCCGAACGTCTCTCATGCCACCAGGCAGTCCTTTATGTTGAGCCCTGTACAGGTTTGAAAAGAGATGGAAGTAAGTAAACAATGACACATTTTTCATTTTGAGTGAACTGTTCCTTTAAAAACAGATTAACACTTAGCTCTGTCCTCTTCATGCAAATCTCCAATGCATAAATCAATAGGATCTGTCTAAATCTGTCCACCCTGTTCTTCTCGAAATCTTTAAGGTTGCACTTTCTGTATCAGCATTTCTGTCGCAGACAGATCAATCAAAGCCAAATGGATCTATTTTCACAATTGACTGGCAATTCAACACATTTGTCTCACACTACACGAGGGTTTATGTACTGCAGTATTACTCAATGATTACATCACAGTCACCGCTTTCATTGTGTATCATTTTATCTTTGTGAAATAACATCATGAAATCATTTGAAACTCAAAACAATAACACAAAATAATAGTTCATGTTGTCTACAGATCGGATGTGTATTTTGTACCTTCTTGTTTTGCATCTATGGTGTTTATAAAGAAGAATATAACATAAATATAATATATTTATTATTAATATTATTATTTAGTTCTTTTATATTTATATATATATATATATTAGTTTTTTTTAAATTAGAAACAAAATCAACCACAATCATAGTTTTTTTTAAAGCTCTTTAGAGTTGGATTGGTCAGAAGCATAAAGGTTGTCCCTCACAAATCTTTTGTGACTCTCTGAAGGGCCCATTCCACCCCCAAACACCCTGACAACTCGTACCCACCCCGGTCCCACTCATCATTTTTTGTGTTGTTCAAACACTGGTCATGTGACTTTTGTCCCAGCACAATTGCGGCGCTCCCATTGGTCGGTTTCTTTAAAAGAGCATCGGTCTCCTAGGTAACGGAATGGCGGCACCACTTCAGATTGTCTGCTTGGCCCCTCCTGATATTTCACACGGACTCTCGCAGTTAATCAGGTGGCTCCCAGAAACCTCAACCGTCTCTCGCTTTCAATCGAGTCTTACGCTTTTTAAAGATAGATTTGTAGGTGAGTAAGCTAATTTTTGTTGTTGTATATAGCATAAATGTTTTCTGTGAAATGTTGATGGAAAGAAAGTTGATGAAAGAGGTGCCAGACAAAAACTAGATGCAGGCTTTTAAACTTAACTTGACAATTGATGCATTTAAGGCTATAAAATGCTGTCTTTACTAATGACCAATTCTAGGAGTACTTGGCAATTTTTGGTGTTACAATAGTAATCGCATTGTGAATTCAACAGGTGCACACTTAAAGACAACATTACTAAATGGGCTCTTTTTTGTAGGGTCTTACTGGTGGGGAATTACAATTGTATGGCGAATATCTTTTCTTTATTTCTTATTTTTTGTTGCAGTCCAGTTATTCCTCATCCAAATATCTGCATAGTTTTTCTTGTCTTTTAGAGTTGTCCAATACGATTTTAGGTCATGTTTAATTCATAACATAAGTTAATCCTTACATGAACTAACAATTTATTTTAACAGCACGTTTCAATATTTTGGATGTTAGTTAATGCCTGTACAGTTGTTTAGTGTTTGTTCATGTTAGTTTATTGATAGCAGATAAAAAAGTATAGCAAATGTTAAAATAAACATAATTAAAGGAATATTCCATTTTCTTAAAAGAAAAATCCAGATAATTTACTCACCACCATGTCATCCAAAATGTTGATGTCTTTCTTTGTTCAGTCGAGAAGAAATTATGTTTTTTGAGGAAAATATTCCAGGATTTTTCTTATTTTAATGGACTTTAATAGACACCAACAATTAATACGTAACTCAACACGTAACAGTTTTTTTCAATAAAGTATCAAAGGACTATAAACGATCCCAAGCGAGGCATAAGGGTCTTATTTAGCAAAACGATTGTCATTTTTGACAATAAAAATAACAAATATACACTTTTGGAGCACAACTTCTTGTCTAGATCCGGTCGTGATGCGCCAGCGTGACCCCACGCAATGCGTCATGACGTCAAGAGGTCACTGAAGACGAACGCGAAGCTCCGCCCCAGTGTTTACAAGTGTTGAGAAAGAGAACCGTTTCGACGTTGTTGTATGTCAAGTGATACTAATTAATGTCTTTGTGTCAGTTTATTGTTTACAATGGTCCGCAAATGTGCGTTTTATATATGTAACACGTGACCTCTCTACGTCACTACGCATTTACGTTAGGTCGCGCTGGACCGGATCTAGACGAGAAGTTGTGGTTTAAAAGAGCATATTTTTTTATTTTTCTTGTCAAAAATGACAATCGTTTTGCTAGATAAGACCCTTATACCTTGTTTGTGATCGTTTATAGTCCTTTGAAACTCCGTTGAAAAAAACTGTTATGTGTTGAGTTAAGTGTTAAGTGTTGGTGTCCATTAAAGTCCATTAAAATGAGAAAATTCCTCCAATGTTTTCCTCAAAAAAAATAATTTCTTCTCGACTAAACAAAGAAAGACATCAACATTTTGGATGACATGGTGGTGAGTAAATTATCTGGATTTTTCTTTTAAGAAAATGGAATATTCCTTTAAGATGAATCAATGTGGTAGAAGTATTGTCCATTGTTAGTCCAACTACTAATGTAGTTAATTAATCTTTACAAATGAAGCGTAAAGTAAAAACACTTAACATAAGAAAATGATACACGATCTTAAGTCTTGCTTTCAGAGAAATTGAACAAAGTTTTGTGAGGTTTTCGCTTAAAAGAAGAAGTAGCTGGTTGCCAATAGGGCAGTGGTTCTAAAACTTTTCGGCATGTGCCCCCCCCCAAACAAAATTCATGACATAATACAATTTAAACTTTAGAATTTTAATTAAACAAACATTAAGTTATACATTAAGTTATATACACTTACCTAAAGGATTATTAGGAACACCATAATAATACTGTGTTTGACCCCCTTTCGCCTTAAGAACTGCCTTAATTCTGTGGCATTGATTCAACAAAGTGCTGAATGCATTCTTTAGAAATGTTGGCCCATATTGATAATATAGCATCTTGCAGTTGATGGAGATTCGTGGGATGCTCTATTGGGTTGAGATCTGGTGACTGTGGGGGTCATTTTAGTGAACACATTGTCATGTTCAAGAAACCAATTTGAAATGATTTGAGCTTTGTGACATGGTGCATTATCCTGCTAGTAGTAGTCATCAGAGGATGGGTACATGGTGGTCATAAAGCAATGGACATGGTCAGAAACAATGCTCAGGTAGGCCGTGGCATTTAAACAATAGAGGTGTGAATCTTCACTGGTTCCTCGATTCGATTCCGATTATTAAGTTAACGATTCGATCCAATTCGATGTTACGATGCATCATGATGCATCACGATGCATTGCATCCTTTTTTTTATTACTGCACATTGCTACATTTATATTGATGAATGTAAGAAGTCAGATACAGTATGTGAACTCCTTTTTATTTTGTTTTCTTCAAGAAGTATACTAAAGTATACTACTTAATAGGAAACAAGACAAACTTGGTCTGACAAACAACAGCAGCATTTAAAACTAAAACATTAGGAAAAACTAAAAGTGCATAAAACTGTCAATTAAAGCATTATCAACACTTGCATTCTTTAGCAGCTCGGGGTGAAAACGGTTAACGTGGTTTCTTAAATTAGTTGTATTGCCTACATTTTTTATTTGTGCATGGCAGGCTTTACACACAGCGTGTGTCTTGTCCAGTTTGTGCTTACCAGCATGTTCATAGAAGCCGAAGTGAGCCCAGACATTGGCTTTTAAGATACCTGATGCATTTTTTATTACTCGTGTCTCACAACCCTCTGCCATTTTTTCTACCGCCACATACCTGTACGCGACGAATGACGTCAGCAGGCTATAATCGATTATGGGTTATTACTGCATCGATGCAGAATCGTCCACCCCCGCATCGCGATGCATCGCACAATCGATTAATTGTGCCACCCCTATTAAACAATGCCCAAATGGCACTAAGGGGCCTAAATTGTGCCAATCAGCCTGCACAGTGGTAACAAGGCATGATGGATCCATGTTCTTATTCTGTTCTCACCCCAAATTCTGACTCTACCATCTGAATGTCTCAACAGAAATCGAGACTCATCAGACCAGGCACATTTTTCCAGTCTTCAACTGTCCAATTTTGGTGAGCTCATGCAAATTGTAGCCTCTTTTTCCTCTTTGTAGTGGATATGAGTGGTACCCGGTGGGGTCTTCTGCTGTTGTAGCCCATCCGCCTCAAGGTTGTACATGTTGTGGCTTCACAAATGCTTTGCTGCATACCTCAGATGTAACGAGTGGTTATTTCAGTCAAAGTTGCTCTTCTATCAGCTTGAATCAGTCGGCTCATTCTCCTCTGACCTCTAACATCAACAAGGCATTTTCGTCCACAGGACTGCCGCATATTGGATGTTTTTCCCTTTTCACACCATTCTTTGTAAACCCTAGAAATGGTTGTGCGTGAAAATCCCAGTAACTGAGCAGATTGTGAAATACTCAGACCGGCCCGTCTGGCACCAACAACCATGCCACGCCCAAAATTGCTTAAATCACCATTCTTTCCCATTCTGACATTCAGTTTGGAGTTCAGGAGACTGTCTTAACCAGGACCACACCCCTAAATGCATTGACGCAACTGCCTTGTGATTGGATGATTAGATAATTGCATGAATGAGAAATTTAACAGGTGTTCCTAATAATCCTTTAGGTGAGTGTATGTTGCTTAGTAGCCATATTTTCCTGAGAATTTAGGAAAAATTAATGTATTTTATAAGAGGTCATAAAACTGGTGTCCCCTGGCAATAGTGCAAGAAAAATAATCTAATTCAAAAGGAAAAACAAGATTATTTTTCTTACCCAAACACTTTTTTTATTGTTTTAATCAATTTTGTTAGATTTCTCTGGAATAAAGACAAATATTTTTGCTTTTTAAGTAAATTTTTGTAAATTTTGTTTTAAAGAGTGTCCGATTCACGATTTTACATTTCCTTTGGTGTGTAATTGTGTATTACTAAATATTAACGATATGCAAAAGGTACAAACTAAAATATTTATTTTAAACAATGATAAAACATATCAACAAATAAAATAAAATAAACAAGTAAAACAAAACTGTGTCCTTGCTCACAAAAAGATTGGAGATTGGAGACACCTGCATTATACAATACATTTAAATTTGTAATATTTGCAAGTGGCATTTATTTGAAAGAAACACAGCACAAGTATATGTTTTCTACAAAATGAAAAAACACACGGGAAGTGTGTTTAAAAACTGTATTCTTTAGGGTGTGCATGTCTTCCCTGGTGGCATTGTCCTTTGACCCATGTGTTCATTGACCTGTGACATACTAACAACAACTCTGAAAATAATTGACTCAGGTGCTGTTAAACAAGTGGGCTATATTTACACCAGAGGAACAACTTTGGTTATTATAGCTCTTAAAATAAAAAGAAGCTACCTGGCTTTTTTTCAGCCTATGGTGTTTTTTACGAGTTGGCTAATTCATATGAATTTGTACAAAACCAAATGATTATCATAAAAAAACAAAAACGAAACCCCCACTCCTAACCCCAACATCACAAATCTTACAAAAATGTAAGAATGTGGTTTATTCTTCAACTCTGCAAATGGCTCATCAGATCAGCTCCCAAGACCCTATGGGATAGCAAAATAATCCGGGTATGCTTCATATGCTTCATGGCAATCATCGAACATACTTTTTTTTCACTGGCAAAGTTGAACATTATCTTGCTGCATGGTTTGCCATTTTATTGAAATACAATGACATTCCTATAAAATGTATTTTTGGAACAATCACACTATATTGTCATTGTTTAGTATTGAGTCTTGAACAATCCCGAAATTCCGGTTGAGTCGATGCCCACTGGGAATTATTTCCAGTCTGGAATCCATCCAACATTGTCATTTACACAAACCTGATCACTTATCCACCTACGCTGGTTAAAAAAAAACACTTAACAGTGCCTTATTCATAGAGAAGATATGCTGATATGCTGGCTACATTTCAGCAACATCTGTTGGATACGGTTTGAAACCTTTGGAGTATCGGGTTCTACAAGTTTTTTTGATTCAAGGTTGTTTTCTGTTATTCAAATACATTTGAAATTGAACAAAAAAAATCTCTTCGTTGTTTGCATTGTGCTGCCTGAACCTCTTTGATGGGGTGGATTGATAAAAGCGAAGGTTTTGAAAGCATCTTTGTTCTTTATGTTTGGATATCTGTCAGACGAGAGAGCTTGGGTAAGCGGGAACAGGGGAGGGGGGATTCAGCCTTTGAAAGATGAGTTCCCAAGCTCTTTGTTTCTCATGACCGATGACCCCCAGGCACATGACAGGTGATTTTTTCATACCTCACTTCCTATGCTTCAGAAAGCTTTTGTTAGAAAGAATAACAACTGACCCGCCCATAAAACCCCTGCAATTTGTTTTGGTTCCCGCTGGAGACCTTAATGTTCTTGAAGTCTTTTAACAAGCAAGCCTTATAGATGTTGCTCACACTTCAGGTTCCTAAACTGGCACATAACTTATGGTTTTGCTTTGTACACTTTACAAACTAAGCTTTACAGACTTGACAAGTTCAGACTGATTAGGTTTTTCACACCATTGTTTGGTTCATTTCCACAAACCAAAAATAGCAAAGCCGTGTCATCTCATAACTTATTACCTCAATGATACACTTTTGCGTTGACGCATCAGATTACCAGTTAGAAAGTGGTGAACTCATCTGTTAAGAATGAACACACGTTGAGTCATTGTTTTTGGGAAAAAAGTCAACCGGTGGTTGTTTAGAGTGATAATGTTGAAATCAGCTTATTTAACTGCTGAATATGTCTGTGGGCTTTTGCTTGTTTCTGCTTTTAAATCTTTGGCAGCGTTTTCAAAGTCGTATTTTTATTGCTAAATACTTTTTGCGAAACGTGATACCTGAAAGATGAGCGCTTTTTTGCTTGTTTGTATAAACATATCTTTAAACTTTTGCTCTAAGCGGTGATAAATTTTAATTTTATTATTTATGAAAAAGATATGAAGAGCTCAGATGCAGAAAAAACGGAAATAATAATAAAAACTCAGCTAATAATAAATAACCACAACGTACTTTAAACGTAGCTTATTTATATAACAAGCAAAAAAACAACACATAGATTACATAGGAAACCAAAACATTTGTTATTTTCGACAAGGCATTTGTTCAAGAGATCAGTTTAGCAACTAGTCAGTAGGGCTGTCACGATTATGAAATTTGGCTGACGGTTAATTGTCTAACAATTGTGACGATTAATTGCCTGTTTTATTGCTTTGACATCTCAATTTTTTTTGTTCATGAAATAATTTTTACACATTGTTGTGATTACTTAAATTAAATATTTTGTAAGGTTTACCTGGCAGTAAATATTAATACACATAACACATATTTAGAAGTACTTTAAAAGAACTGAAAATTCTTTATAAGAAATAAACACAATAAAGTGTCTGAAAAATAAGAGCGCTATCAGATACTGTCTCGTTAATACAGGCGCTGCAGCTCCCCCTTGTGTTTTTAGAGAGATGTGCAATCATTGCGGTGATCTGAAATCATCGCGATGAGGTCAAACAATTGCGATGAGACGATTATTAATCATTGTGACAGCCCTACTAGTCAGACCATTAAAAAAACGAAACCGTAAGTAAAGTTCGGATCCAGACGTGTATCACGTGCGTCCGATGAAAGCGTCTATATCTAAGTAAAACGGCTTCTGAAAAAGGTAATGCGGGACTTGAATTTGTCCTTTGAGAAATTATTGAATCGTTGGAAGTTGGGGCATGTTGCTTTTTTAATCACTGCAATATTTTTCCCGTCTCCGCCCTTTCGCCATTTGTCGTGACCGGAAGTAAAAAGATATCGTTACGAGGAGGGGAGGAGATTAGCATTTTTAATTAATGATAATGAGGGCACATTAATTTTTTAAAAATAATTAAGCTCACAGATAATTCATTTGTAAAATACCACAATATTAAAAAAAATTAAGATTTTAATTAAAATTAATTAAAATGACTTGAATGGATTCTGCCAAGAAATCAATGTGGCGTTTAGGCAAATTCTGACAACAAAAGCGCTATTTCTGAATGGCCTGAGGCCAGGATTAACTCTTTCCCCGCCATTGACGAGTTATTTCGTCAATTAAGAGAAAACATTTCCCTGCCAATGACGCTCTCCTGACAAGTTTTGCGGTAATTTATAATTCCGCTATTATCCACTAAGTGGCGCTCTTACTTAATTTATAAATAACTGAAGCATCAACTAATTCAACAACATTTTAAACTCCGTGTATGTTTTGATTATCATTCTGGACCTTTACAAAAATGCAATTATTTCAGCTTTTTGCTCAAAATTTAGTTTTTTTGAAGAAACCTATCCATATTTGAGAGGTTGCAAATGAAGATAGGATGAAACTTTTTTTCCCCGTTGTGTTTAATGTTTGTTTGAAAGTAAAGGGGCTGTTCTTTCATTTGATATATTGTATGTTTATATATACAGCAGCACATTTTCCTGGAGGCATTTTGTGAAACTTTTGTGAAATGAGCAGCGAAGGCAAATCGTACAAAAATGTACGCATGTGGTCGTATGAATTAATATGAATTAGCCACCACGTAAAATACGCATGAATTGCCATAATTCAAAAATGGTAAGTTTTTTATTTAAATTTCATTGTGACTTGAATGGCTTCTGCCAACAAATCGAAGTGGCATTTAGCGAATTCTGACAACAAACGCAGTATTTCTAAATGGCCTGAGGCCAGGATTAACTCTTTCCCCGACATTGACGAGTTATTTCGTCAATTAAGAGAAAAAAATTCCGTGCCAATGACGCTTTCCTGACGAGTTTTGCGGTAATTTATAATTCCACTATTATCCACTAAGTGGCGCTCTTACCTAATTTATAAATAACTGAAGCATCAACTAATTCAACAACATTTTAAACTCCGTGTATGTTTTGATTATCATTCTGGACCTTTACAAAAATGCAATTATTTCAGCTTTTTGCTCAAAATTTAGTTTTTTTGAAGAAACCTATCCATATTTGAGAGGTTGCAAATGAAGATAGGATGAAATTTTTTTCCCCCGTTTTGTTTAATGTTTGTTTGAAAGTAAAGGGGCTGTTCTTTCATTTGATATATTGTATGTTTATATTTACAGAAGTAAATTTTCCTGGAGGCATTTTGTGAAACTTTTGTGAAACGAGGAATGAGTTAAGCGGCGAAGGCAAATCGTACAAAAATGTACGTATGTGGTCGTATGAATTAATATGAATTAGCCACCTCGTAAAATACGTTAGAGGTCTACACGGAAGACCCGGGACCCGTACGGGTCTATATTTTAAATGATCAGCCGGGTCGGGTCTCAATCTATTACTTCGGGTCCCGGGTCTGTTTAACATTGTGGGTAATACCCGAGGTCGATCGGACTCGGAGAACACACACCCACATTTAAATAAAATATTTCAAAAACAGCAACAAAAACTTAGATGAACTGTCGCATACATTTTTTCTATGACGCTCAAATTGCGTTAAAAAGTTTATATTTGTTTGCTCCAACCAGGCAGCTAAGGCGAATGTGCTCTGGTAATATTTCTCAAGCTACCAGTCAGCTTCTGCAGTGACGCAATGACTTTACCTTTGACAATTGGCTATTTTATTTAGAAGGCGGGACCTATTCCGCCGTACCGTGCATTTTGCACTGACTTCTCTCATTTTTATAATAATATTATAAATTGACCGTCTTGCTGTTATATCTAAAGTTTTCATGACTCTGCTCAAAGAGATGATAGCAAAGAAGTAAAGCTAACAAAAGCAGCCATGACACTGAACGAGCAATCGTTATTATAATCCAAATGGGCAAATATTATTAAGCAAGTTGACCCGATACACAACAAATGTAAAACTGCGTTATTAATCACCATGACTGTAAAGTGGACTTTTAAAGCTGGAATAAGCATTAAGCATTTCAATCGTCAAGAGAGGAATAACATGGATGGAACTTTCTTGGAAATAAGGATTGTGCATCACACAGTCAGGTACAAGGAGGGAGAAGACTAACTTCTATGGGTAAGACAAAAAAGTTTAATTTTCGCTACTTGTTTATTGACTTATTAATAACATTTAGCTAAAGAATATTTGCCAGTCGGGTCTGTGTCTTCCCGGACGGGTTCGGGGCCAGATTTTAAATAATAGACGGGTCCGCGTCGGTTCCGGGTCCAGCCTTTAAATAATAGACGGGTCCGGGTCTGTTCCGGGTTCAGCTTTCAAAACAACAGACGGGTCCGGGTCGGTTCAGTGTAGCACATTTACGGGTCTGATCGGGTTCGAGTAGGAATTTTTGGACACGTGTAGACCTCTAAAATACGTATGAAGTGCCATAATTCAAAAATTGTATGTTTTTTATTTAAATTTCATTGTGACTTGAATGGCTTCTGCCAACAAATCGACATGGCATTTAGCGAATTCTGACAACAAACGCAGTATTTCTAAATGGCCTGAGGCCAGGATTAACTCTTTCCCCGCCATTGACGAGTTGCCAATGACTCTTCCCTGACGAGTTTTTACGGTAATCTATAAGATTGTCTGTGTAACTATCTGAAAGTCCCTATATCACTAAGGCCTAGTCCTGGATTAATCTAAACCATTTCCGGGAAACTGCTCCTATATCTTTTAAAAAGCTAGTATAATAAAATTGCTGATTTATGCAAAGTTATATGTATAAATTTTAGTGTCAAAAAACTAAACCTGACAAATTTCATACACTCTAAAAAAAATTTACCCAGGGCTGGGTAACTATAGGACAAAACACATTTCTTGATTAAAATGACCCAAATAATGGGTTGTTTTAACCCAACTAATCAACCATGTTGAAACAACCCAGCAGTTGGGTTAAAAACAACCCAATATTTTAATATGTGCAAGAATACCACAAAGTAAATATTGTTTTTGTGTTTTATGTACAAAGTGTAGGACAAGTTTTGTGTTGTATTTTGATGTTGCTTAGCTTCTGTAACATTCTTTAAAGCTCTTAGAAAATATTTTCAGCTACAGGGTACATTTATAAATAGATATATTGTTATGCCTGTAAGTCAAGCTACATTGAAATTGTCTTCAGGCTAAGGAGAAAAGAGAAAACTCATTGTTGACAATGTGATTTGAGGTTGTGCTGTACTGGGTTATGAGGGTTTAACCGAAAAATGAGAAGTATAACTTTGACTGTGCACAAAAATCAGTGAACGACAAAGAACTCTGTCATCATGTGGCGGCCGTAATGACAGAGCAGAGTTATATTTAACCACTATATCTCTAAACAACAATCAAGCATTGCTACCTTGTTTTCTTCTGGTTTCAATATATCCTGGAAAATGTGGCCGCATTTGACACTGAATCAAACCGATGCATCTTATGCTTAGATTGTCTGTGATTATAATTTTCTTGTGCGAATTACATGACTATTGTAAGTGCATTAAATGACGTTGCTAAAAACAATGTTATATTGTATATTTGGTGTAATGTAATGTTTTTACGTGCTTTTTTATTGATGGTTGAATATGAGGAGCTCAGATGCAAAACCTTTGTGAGAAATATGATATAACCTGAATCACGCATGAGTTTTTATTCAAGTTACGATGCAAAGTATGAAGGCTGCAGATAGTGAAGCATTTCATTTTAATGGCTTTATGGTAGCAACATCCCATGTTAAAATCCAAATACAGGCTGGCATGCTTTCAATGCTGTCAAAGGTTATTTTGTGTTATTTTACTTCCCTATACTAGAAGAGCTTTGCTAGTTATTTATTGCATGGCAACATCACAATTCAGAAGTCCACTGCTCGGCTATAGCCAATAGTGCAGTAAATGATGATAAAGTGCAGATATTTGATGTTCAGTCTGTGTTATGGCCTGTAAATGAAGCATGTAACCTTGGCTGAAGTCAATTCGAGCCCGGCACACCTGTCACTTCATTGTCTAATGCGGATCTAAAGGCACAGCACACCGTCTCAGTCATTGTATTGTTTAATGTGCACCTGTGCTTTGAAAGCATATACTTGCATGGATGATGAAATCTCTTGTGTTGAATGTTGAAACAAGTTGAAGTGCTGGGTTGCCTTTTCTCTGTGATGATCATGTTATCAGAGCTTATACGACAGATATTTGTTTGCGAATGGCATTAGTCATTTTATGATTGCTGTTTAATCGAGAAGTTAAGGAGTTGTTCATCAGAAAGTCGGACCTTTTTGTTGCGGTTATGAAGTGGTTCATGTGATTATCTGGCATGCAGTCTGATGACCGTGACATCAAATAGTGACTTTTTGGGGGGTTTTAGAAAGTTATATCTAAAGTTGTTTTTTGTCAAATCTGTATAAAATGTTATGTATGTGATAATAATTGTAAGTTTCATAATATTTATTAGACGAGGAGCATCAAAGTTTGATTTCAATCATTGATTTTAATCTTTGACATGATCTAACTCACTCAATATTAAAGATATCAAGGTAATATTTTCACACAATGCTCTTTACATTATATAGGATAATTTTATGTAGAAACCAGTAATCACAAAAAATACTTTAGCTGGGTTTTTACAGACCGTGTCACATATTCATATTAGAAGAGGACCACAGGTGTTTCAGTGCCATAGACTAAAAACTAGAGGTAGACCGATGATTCGGTTTTGCCGATTAATCAGCACCAATAGTTAATTTGTTGAACAATCGGCTATTGGCAAAAATCGTTTGTCATCAAGGCTGAAAGGACGCTAATATTAGGTAGTACTTCAAACGGTTACACAAAAATTCATGCAGATAATTCCAACCCAAATGTTTTATGTTAAGTATTTTACAGAAGTATTCAAGTACTTCAAAACTTGTTAATATAATTCATATATTTTTATTTATACATTAATTTAATTTAACACATTTTCATGGTTCACTACTGTTGTCTTATTACTTTTCAGCTCTGTTTTACTTTGAGTGTTTTGTTTTTTATCCAGTATCTATTTAAAAAACTATCGGTCGATTAATCGGTTACCTGCAAGTGGGTTTGGCAAGATGAGAAATTCAAAAATCTTTAAAAAATTGTTTTAAAAGCATGCATCAGGTTTATTTCAATGCACATAGTGTATTTATGTTAATTTTATGCAATAAAAAATTACATTTGTACCATTTTTATGAAAGTTAAAACTGAATGGACCTGAAAATGTCAATTGGTGTAACTGCCAATTGCGCCAAAGAATGAGAAATATTAAATATTTTATCCACCTTGATGACATGTAAGCATAATCATCAAAAAAATTATTTCAAAATATCACACAAAAATAGATTTTATTAGTTATTTCTAAAAGTAAATTTGAATGTGTTTTTGTAATATTTGTCTGTAGCTCTGTTTTCTAAATAATCTTTGACAAATGATGAAATAATTTATGTAAAAAAATCACATTAAACTAAACTAGATGATTATATTTTATTCCACATTTTTTATGAATATGTTTATATTTTAATAAAAAATACTAGTTACACCAATTGACACTGACAGGTTACACCAAACTGACATTTTTGCAATTATCCCCCAAATATTCTTTCAAAAGGATATAAACCCAGAAATTTTAGACTTGGTCCTTAAAAAAAGAGAATATATGCAAGTAATCTGCAAATTTATTTTAACCCTTTTACATTTAATTAAACCATATGGACAAAATAATTAACATCACGTCATTGATTGACCAACCTAGTTATCGGTATCGGTCAAATCCACTATCTATTAACTAAAACACATAAAAGTTGAATAAGACTTAATTGTAACTATTTTTTCTAATATCAGACATATTTAGTTGTGGAATAGATTATGTAAATATGGTATTCTACATAACACTGCATCAATTTCGATAATCCACAGTATAAAGTTCAGGACCACTTTTTTCTGCCACCATAAAAAATTACCTGCCGCACCTTTAATTCACATAAATATAGCTTAAAACCAAAGGAATGTGCAGATGATCGTAGATCACCCTGAAACGGGTGTCTGCTGAGAGCATGGGGGGTCTCAGATACCACGGGGGAGGGAGGGGTGAGATTACAGGTTTTGGAGTCGCCCTCAGGAATGCCTCAAAGGGGTCACAGAAACAGAAAGCAGACAAATCCAAGACTAATAAGCTTTAAGCTCTGAAAATATTGAACACTCCTAATTCACACTTTTGTCATTTAAAAGAGGCTTTAGACATCCGATGCCAGTAATAAGCAATGATCGACACTTCTGTTTGTTTGGAAACGCTTGCGTGTTCGTGTGTGGCCTTGTGCACACAGACAAACATATTGACAGGTATCAGGTTGTTATTCATTGTCTGCTGTCATTGACACAGTATAGTAAACAGGCTTATGTGTACCAGATGTTTGTATTTAGTGAATCTCATAAAGTATGTAAAGAAAAGATGCAGGCCAAAAATAATGAATGACATTTTATATAAAAAAATTATATAAATACAAAGATTTAGAAATTTGTGAAACTAAGTCATTATGAATTTGCATAAAAGTACTGATTAAATCATTGTATTATTTGTTGAATTTTATAAAGGGACATAAAAAATAAATCAACAACAAACAAGCCCATGGCAGTTTGGATTAAAGTTAATTTACTTTTAGTTTTATTTGTGTATTTTTAATTTGCATTACTGCGTTGCATACAGAATAAGGATAAATACAAACAAACCAATTTGCATGATGCCCAAATTAGATAAAAATGATATTATTTCTTACCATTTATATCAAATGTAACCTGTGGATATGTTTTCATGAGGTTCACCTACATCTTTGTAGTTGTTCACTTGATCTTTTGCTGTTGTTTGGTTTCGACTGAAAGCGTGTTCAACTCATAACAGATCACATCATGACCCATCACAAATGACATCGCTTAAATATTTTAGGTAGACAACAATAAAATCATGATGGTGTAGATTTTTGCATAAAAGAATTGGTCAACATTTATTCACCCTCATGTGATTTCAAAAGGAGAATTTGACTAGTCGCTGTTAAAAACATGCTGAAGTTGCTTACTGAGAATTTTTTTGTGTTAACTAAGCTTAATGCTTCAAATATTTGTTCCTTAAATGTCTCATATAAAGATAAAAGACCCCAACAAAGCAGAATTTATCTCAGCATTGTCTTTAAAGTGTGTTCAGATTTGTCTGTAAAGGTCTGAATCAAGTCGAACAATTTTCATCAGGATTAAATTTCCTGATCTATGCAACTTACGTTCATTGTACATTTAAAGGATTAGTCTATTTTCTTTTAAAAAAATCCAGGTAATTTACCCACCACCATGTCATCCAAAATGTTTATGTCTTTCTTTGTTCAGTTGAGAAGAAATCATGTTTTTTGAAGAAAACATTCCAGGATTTTTCTCATTTTAATGGACTTTAATGGACCCCAAAACCCACCAGTTTTAATGCAGTTTAAAATTGCAGTTTCAAAGGACTCTAAACGATCTCAAACGAGGCATAAGGGTCTTATCCAGCGAAACGCTTGTTATTTTTGGCCAGAAAAATAAAAAATATGCACTTTTAAACCAAAACTTCTCGTCTATAAATTAAAGGGATAGTTCACTCAAAAATGAAAATTCTGTCATTATTTAGTCGCCCTCATGTTGTTACAAACCTGTATACATTTCTTTGTTTTGATGAACACAAAGGAAGATATTTCAAGAAATGTTTGTAACCAAAGGATTCGTGGACCCCATTTACTTCCATAGTATTCTTTTTTCCTACTATGGAAGTGAATGGGTCCACAAACGATTTGGTTACAAACATTTCTCAAAATATCTTCCTTCATGTTCATCGGAGCAAAGAAATTTATGCAAGTTTGTAACAACATGAGGGTGAGTAAATGATGACAGAATTTTCATTTTTGGGCGAACTATCCCTTTAATTGCGTAATGACGTGGAAAGGTCACATGTTACAAATATGAAACGCACATTTGCGGACCATTTTAAACAATTAACTGACACAAATTTGTTAGTATCATTCAACATACAACAACATCAGAACGGTCCTCTTTCTCCACACTGGTAAACACTGGGGCGTAGTTTCGATACGTCATCCGTGACCTCTTGACGTGATGACGTCTTACATGAGGTCACAGGACCGAAGAAAGACGAGAAGTTGGTTTGAAAGTGCATATTTTTGTTTTTCTTGCCAGAAAAAAAATCGTTTCGCTAGATAAGACGCTTATGCCTCGTTTGGGAACGTTTAGAGTCCTTTGACACTGCAATTTTAAACTGTATTAAAACTGTTAAGTGTTGGGGTCCATTAAAGTCCATTAAAATGAAAAAAATCTTGGAATGTTTTCCTCAAAAAACATTACTTTTTCTCGACTGAACAAAGAAAGACATTAACATTTTGGATGACATGGTGGTGAGTAAATTATCTGGATTTTTTAAAGAATGGTCCCATTTGTGTCTATGAGAGAGAGAGAGAGAGAGAGAGAGAGAGATCAGCTTGAATAGCTAAACATGTGACACAGTGACTTCCGTGGCAAGCGTCTGGTTACACTCACACTGAGATATCTGACTGCAAAAACACTCCCAAAATGCTCAGTCACCCCATGTGTGTCTATTGTCTAAAGAAATCTGACATTAGGATAAGATAAAAATACCTTTTAAATGAGCTCTGACTTGATTTGTATTTAATTTGTGTTTTATGAGCAAAATATTGTGGACAAAATTATCATATTAACAAGACTTTAATTTTGGATGTCAAAAAATGCAAAAAATAATGTTATTTTGTGTTATAGAATTAGCAGTGTGTTATATATGTATGTATATATAGTCATGTAGATAAATGTGTGTATGGGCGTGTATGTATGAGGGTCATAGAAAGTGAGGGACACAGAAACTGCTCTGAACAAAACAAGACACTCCTCCTACCTGGAAAAGTGGGCGGAGCTTTGCTATATCAGCATAGTTTATTGAGGCGGGGTGAGAGAGAGAGAGAGAGAGAGAGAGAGAGAGAGAGACGGCTTTAGATGTGAGTGGGAAAGTGCTGTCAGTAAGACACCGGGGATATCAGCATTCCTGAGGAGCTTTTACGCTTACAAGACCTGAACATCTGCTCCATGTTCTCCATAGATCTGCGCCTGTCTTCTCAAAGGAAATAGAGGATATTTATTGGTACACGTGGAAGCTACACTTAAACAAAAGTGGGATTTTATGTTTCAAGAGGTAAGAAACCTTCATGTTTAGTTGCATTTGTAAATCAACCTGTTGGTCCTGAGGCGCTGATGTGGCGACCATCACAGCACTGAGATCTCTGAAAGTCGTTGTGGGTGGGGTGTTTTGGCATTTGATTTGAAGTTTTGATCTTTTATAGCCCAGGGGACTTTAGATATGCTTCAAATATGTTTCCACTGAAATGTATTTTTTGAAGAACTGAAATGAGACATGAGTAATGTAGTCTGTGTAATTTGGTCTTTTGAGAATTCAATTAAAAATGTGCCAGTTTGTGTTGAAATCACTGACTTTGCAGAATATCTTAGCCATTCTGTTTGTGTTGAAAAGCTTTCAAAACCTCAGGAGAAGCAGTGTGTTTCATTTAATATTGTTAATGTAGATATTATTGCGATTCTGTTTGTTCTTTCTCTTGTAAATGTCTTCAAATTTGCTCATGATGTCTTATCAGTTCGTAATGTATGTCATCACAGTTTTATGGCAGTGAGAGCAAAGATTAATATACAATGAGGTTTCAAATGATTGGTTTCATGTTAAGCTCACTAAATTACTTTTTGAACATTTCGAAATCATTGATAAAAAAATGTTAAGGTTCTACGAAGGTTTTAATATTAAACTTAGATTCATATTTTTTAAGTATTTCATGAAAGCTGCAGCAGACCACTGACTGTTTCTGTGAAACTCAGTGAGTTCAGATTGTGAGAAAGTGAAGTGTATGATGGATAATGAATGAAAAAGCATTAAGCTTGGATTTAATTGTGTGCCCATGTGTTTAAATCTACATTAATCAGTAATCTTTGAACTTGATATTTGCTTTTAACTTAACTTAAATCCACTGTCACTATGGTGTTTAACACTACATTTACTCTGGTAATGACCAGAAGAAATCACGTTAGTATATCATTATGTTGCGTACACACCAAACGCGAAACATCGCATTTCTCGTTCTAGATTACTTGCTGGATTTAACTTTGTGTCGTGCAAATGTTTCGCTTGAGTTGAATATTTAAAAACATGCGCAAAGATGCGTTTGAGGTGAATATTGCATGTTTTAGCAGCAATCAAGCCGCCCAATTTGTGTCATTTGCATCGCCCCACACAAGTTCACGTCTATTTACGTATTTTCGTTGACTTTGTACGTTAACTACTCGCGCAAATTGTTGAATTCGCGTTTGGTGTGTACGCCCCATTAGGAGTCGTGTGATATCATTTTATTATCTCTGAACATCTTTAGGAGTCATGTGATATCATTTTATTAACATCTTTACTTTACTTAAAAACTTTCATTTTTAGTATTTTTTTCTGACACATTATTCGCCCCACACAACTTTACGTCTATTTGCGTCTTTGCATTGACTGTGTATGTAATCTATTTGCGCAAATCGTTGATTTCGTGTTTGGTGTGTATGCCCCATTAGGAGTCGCGTGATATTTTATTATCTCTACACATCTTTAGTTAAAAACTTTAATTTTTAGTATTTTTTCTGACACATTATTCGCACACAAGTTCACGTCTATTCACGTTTTTGCGTTGACTTTGTATGTAATCTATTTGCGCAAATCGTTGATTTTGCGTTTGGTACGTATGTCCCATTAGGAGTCATGTGATCATCATTTTATTATCTCTGAACATCTTTATTTAAAAACTTTAATTTTTAGTATTTTTTCTGACACATTATTCGCCCCACATGAGTTTACGTCTATTCACGTCTTTGCATTGACTTTGTATATAATCTTCTCGCGCATATCGTTGAATTCGCGTTTGGTGTGTACGCCCCATTAGGAGTCACGTGATATCATTTTATTATCTCTGATCATCTTTACTTAAAAACTTTCATTTTTAGTATATTTTCTGACACATTATTTGCCCCACACAAGTTCACATCTATTCGAGTTTTTGCATTGACTTTGAATGTATGAGTTTATTTGCGTCTTTGCATTGACTTTGTATGTATTCTAATTGCGCAAATCATTGATTTCGCATTTGGTGTGTACGCCCTATTAGGAGTAGTGTGATATCATTTTATTATCTCTGAAAATCTTTACTTAAAAACTCAAATTTTTAAGATTTTTTCTGACACATTATTTGCCCCAAACGAGTTCACGTCTATTCGCGTCTTTGCATTGACTTTGTATGTAATCTACTTGCGCAAATTGTTGAATTCGCGTTTGGTGTGTATGCTCCATTAGGAGTCGCATGATATCATTTTATTATCTTTTAACATCTTTACTTAAAAACTTTTATTTTTTTGTATTTTTTCTGACACATTATTGAATAAACGCATCAAGTCCTTGTGATTTATCATTTTAAAATATTGCATTTATTCAGTATGTATTAATTTATTTTTCTTAAAAAAATATTTGTTTATTTGTTAACATTAGTAAATGTTATGTAACAAATACACTTTTATTGTAAAGTGTTACCATTCATTCTCATCTTTACAGTGAGTTGTTTACCAGCTTTTGCATATTTTATCCAATTACATTTTCTTACTATACAGAGTTCAACGATTTGCGTGAGTAGATTACATCCAATGTAAATGCAAAGACGCAAATAGACTCGAACACAAGCAGGGTGATGCGCAAAGACGCGAATTGGGTGGGGCGTTTGTGCAAAAACTCGCTATTTTCTGCAAACGCGTCTTCGCGCAAGCTAAAAATATTTAACTCAAGTAAAAAATTCGCATGACACGAAGTTAAATTCTGTGAGTAATCTGGAGTGAGGAACGCGATGCCTCGCGTCTGGTGTGTGATGTTCCCGATTATTTTGGTAAAAATCATAATCCGATTATTTAACACAATTACTTAATGACTTTGAAAATATGCATTTATTTAACCTTTTTATTAAGTAAATCTGTCTGTCTGTCTGTCTGTCTATCTATCTAAAGTTGATGACTGGAGGGACTTTTGAAATTCGAGAGGGACAAAAGATGATCTCTGCACCTTTAGAGGGAGGGAGGTACTAAGTACTCAATTCAATCCATTTGTATGGTGTAGTTGGTAGTTGACCATCCTTGGAACCGCTCTGGAGTTTTTATTTAGCAGTTTGAACATCTTAATAGAACTGATCTTCAAAGTGCATGATATGAGGTATCATTCATGTAGAAATAGTTCATACTTGCATTCGAATAATCGCTCCAAGTAGCAGTAATAAGAACAGTAGTCGGCGTCATTATTTCTCCTACCCTTGCAGAATGCATGATCATGTAATATTTATTTATTCATTCGACTTATATGTCATTACGTACAGTACAGTCAGATGCAGGTACGCTCAGCTCTTTTTGTTATTAGTAAAGAGACGAAGGTGTGGGTAAAGTGACAGTTCAGCACTTGGCTTGTTAAGCTGATCAGGGTTGTGTCTGACGTGTCTAGCGCCGTCTGTGCAGCTGATATAAAGGCAGGCCGCTGCGTTTATCAAACCTCCTGTTAACCATCATAGACAGCAGGTTTCGGTACACAGCTATCCATTAAAAATGCAGGCACACCACGGTGATAAAACATTGATTCATGGGAAGAGAAGCGGGCTGTTGGATGTGGGAAGCTGTGGGAACTCTTGTGCTGAGTTAGTGTCATTTTATCAACCATATAGTGTTTATGTGTTTGATGAATGTGAAGTTTGTGGTGTGAAAACATTTGCTGTGTAACACTGCCTCAAATGGCAAAAATGAATTAAATTTTGGATGAATATTTAGCCCATTTTATTTTATTTTGACTTTATGATGGTTAAGCACATTTCGCCCTAAATTCTCACTAATTTTTAGGGCTGCAAAATGATTAATCGCGATTAATCGTCTGCAGAATAAAAGGTTTTGTTTAGATCATATATATGTGTGTGTGTATTGTGTATAACAATTATGTATATATTTATATTTATATACACACAAACACTTTTTTTTACATCAAGTATTTATAATTATATTTAATTAAATTATATTTAAATATGAAATGTATATAAACACATGTAAATATTTATTTAATATATACTTGCATAAGTGTGTATTTATATATATACATATTAACACACACGCATATATGATGTAAACAAAAACTTTTATTCTGCAAACGATTAGTCGCGATTAATCGGTTTGCACCCCTACTACTTTTATGCTTCATTTATGTTGATTTTGCTGTAATTTACAGTTATTTACACTTCATCACCTCGGAAAAAAGACTGAAACTGATTGAAAACTGAAACTGCGATGCTCTGCACATGTGCAATGACGTACAATTGGCGTAAAATTTGGAGCAAATGACCATAGACAATAAAAAGTACCTAGACCATGCATTGGCCGCTTTGGTCCACTCTTGCGATACGTCAGCAGTGCCGACATATTAGATGTTGCAAAACAAATGGGAGTAAAACTGGCCAGCTGCGTTTTTTTTTTACTTTTACATTTCTCAATGATTTTTGATCTGTGTGAAGTTACATAAACGCTTAGTCGCAGTTGCTTAGATTCTCGATTGTTATACGACGCTCCATGTGCTCGTCGTTTTCTATGACCTGAAATAGATACTAATCCTGCTTTCCAAAGCAAATTAAGTGATTGTAGGAGAATGGCTTGTATGCGCATCTTGGACATGGCGAAACTTAATATATTCGTGCAATTCAATGTGCAAATGGCCCGATCGTTATTTAGTGTTCATGTAAACGCTATGATAGGATTTACCGAAGAAAATTTGATTTCAAGCAAAAGGTGTCTTTGTGAACATAAACGTCCTTTAATATTGCAGTAAAATATGACCCTGAAGTGTTATTGACAGGTCTTCTGATATCCATACGAATGTCATTTACTACAAATCAAGATGAATTTCATTGACCACTTATGGTGACCACTTAGCTGGATTTTATTGGATCAATGTTGAAAAGTCAATGCTGTGTGAGTGTTTGTTAAAGGTCTGGCGCTTATTCAGGATGAGAAGTCTCACCTTACATGCCGAGATCTTTAACTCTCATTCATTGAGCTTTCTTCATCTTTGTCCTGATCTTCTCGTCCTCCCTTTCTCTGCTCCGCATGATGTGCAAGTTTCAGTTTTCACGCTCTATTGTCAAATTCAAGGAGGTGTAAAAATGAGTGCACAAAGGTGTGAAGATGCCCAGATAGCACAATGAAAAGTGTTTTGAATGCTCTCAAGGTCAGGCTAGGCAAATCAAACCCGCATAATAAACAAACCTAAGAGGAAATATGTTCAGTTTTTTTTCTATTGCCTTAGTGGTTATTGAACAAATTGAAGGAAATGTAACCATAATCACAACTCCAAGACAAACAATTTATATACCTGACTGTGATACAGCGTCTGTCGGACCACCCAGATACGTATGACAAATCCTGACTGGTGTAAGTCTGTGACGGCAATGCAAAATAGCCACACTGGCTGTCTGCTTACACAACACAATGGGACGTCAAACAAATCCTTGAAGTATTATATAACTATCGGTGAGGACAAGCAAATTGTGTCTTTCAAATTTGAAGTTGGACGTTAGGTGTTCTTGGAGATGCGGTTGTAACAAAATGTGAATTCCTGAGACAAAATAGTTATTTTTTTTGGAGAGCACAGTCTTAATGTTTCGTATGTATCTAGTTCAGCCCATCATCCATTTTCCCATATCTCATCCTGACACCCGTCAGAGCTTTTCTTACGTTGTTTGATAATCTGCGATAATCTGTTAAAGCTTAGATCCCAATCTTACGCATCTCAACTGAGGAATCGATCTCTTACGGTACTTGGATTCTCACAAACATTAATTTGCACGCTTGGCGAGTCTGGGCTGCCGGCAGAACTGTTGTGTTTCTCCGAAGAGAACCGTGTAGAAATTCCAGGTGCTGATGCATTCCAAGTCCCAAGGCTCTTTGGGTAATTATTTAGTAAAGCTCGTATAATGAGAGAGCAAGTGTGCTATGCTTCAGCAGGCATCACCCATAAAAAAATACCCTCCCTTGGAAACCACAAGCTGTTCGGCGCTGTTGCTTGGTGCCGTAGAACCAAAGATCCCAATTGGGACTTTGCTTGACGGCAAAATGTAACAAACCAATGACTGGCAACTGACAATGTCATGTGAGCTAACCCAAGTGATCGCAGTATGGTTTAAAAATCCAATTAATTTTTGTCATTGAGAAATCAGACATATCTGCAGTGAGCTTAGAGGTTAAGCGATGATATTGAAATGTAAATATAGGTGAACGAAGCACAGTTATTCATAAATATAAAGTTTAGTTGCAGAATTTGTGTCGAACTACACTACCCACAATCCTTAAGAGATCTGCACCAATCAGAGAAGTTGCTGTTTCCATAGAGCAACCCTGCTGCAATATCAGCCGTCAAATCCCGAAGATGCATTAAAAACGGAGTAATGAAGTTTTAACTCTCTATACTTGCAATGTATATTTTAGGGCTGTCAATCGACTACAATATTTAATCTAGATAAATTGCATGATTGTCCTGAGTTAACTCATGATTAATCGCAACTTAATCGCACATTTGTATCTGTTCTATATTTGCCTTTATTTAACACTTTTTAAGTTTTTAATACTCTTATCAACATGGGCGTAGACAACTTTGGATGCTTTATACAAATGTATTTTTATTATTATTGAAAGAGTGTGCAAAAATAATTTTGGTAAAAAAATCCAGTTAAAAGATTTTTTTTTTCAATGTTCGAAAACAAAATCACTGCATCCATACCTTAAAATCACCGGTAAAACTAATAGATTTAGCACACACAAAGTAAAAAAAATCAATGTTAAACTTTTTTCTTTCTTTTATTGTTCGATTCCCATCCCCAACAGTTAACTAAACGTTCACTTAAAACATAACAGATTATATCTGCGTGAATTCTTCTCAAAACAGATATTTTTTAAACTGTAATTCATCACTTATCTCTCTTAATAACAATTTTAACATCAATCAAGCCCCGCACTTTATTTTCTCATTCCTGCATGTTTTAAAACCAAAATGTCAGATGCGCAAGTAGTGATGCATAACGATTAATCGCAATTAATCTATAGCAGAATAAAAGTTTTTGTTTATATTATATATGTGTGTGAACTGTATATAATAACTTTGTATAGATAAATGCACATACATGCATGTATATATTTAAGAAATGTTTACATGTGTATATGCATTTGTATATTTATGTATAATTTATATTATATATAAATATAAATACTAAATATATAAATATATTTTTTTTCTTAAAATTATACATGCATGTGTGCGTATTAATATAAACTTTTATTCTGCTATAGATTAATCGCGATTAATCATTATGCGGGATGGTACATCTCTCAGAAAATGTACAAATAAAGATAATTTTAGACATTTAATAACTATTTATTGTCTAATAATCGCACGCTAATAAAATTAGTGTCGTTAAAATGAATTGCAAATGAATGCGTTACTAACGCATTCATTTTGACATCCCTAGTATATTTGAAGAGTTTTGTTGCAAAACGAGATAACCACCGTTTTTTTAATTGTTTAGAAATCTCATTTTTTGGTTGTGCATTCCAATTCATTTCAATGCAACTGCAGTTGGTTTGTTTTGATTTAAACCTTCATAACTTAAAAAATACAGCTAAGTAGCACCATAAAACAAAATAATAACATGATAACATAATAATAAACATGTTTTGACAAAAATGTTAAAAAATGGATTTATCACGATTTATCAGTTATTAACGAAACTCTTCATTTGTATACATAGAGTTGAGGACTGTTAACTGTTTATTAATAATAATAATTAGTATTAATAATAAATAGTATTCATAATTACTAGTGTTTATTTTTAATATTTGTAATATTTAAAAATGTCAAATTTATTTTTTATACTTATGTTTTATATTCTCAAATAATATTTTTTTAAATTTGTTTACAACATCATTCAAAATGCTTTGGCGCAGGCTTAGAGCTAGTTCATATATAGGGGTACAATACTCTATGGGATCAAATAAAAAGTGGTCGGACATTGTTGCACATATTGGGGGTGTGGACTGGTGACCCATTCTGTCAATGGGTGGTAAGTAACCGCAGATTTTCAGGTTCATTACACTTGTAATAATAGCTCTGTGAAATAAGGCAGTCAGGGGGGAGTCGAGAATACACACTTCCCAATGCTCCCACATCAGGAATGTGCTGTTTCGCAACACACACATTCCACTAACAGTTTGTCTGTGAAGCCGCAAATGCCTTTTCCCGCCACAGATTCAGAAAACACCGCCTAATGTGACCTAAGTTTCGCATTCCTGACCTTTCTCCAAAATTTACTGATACTTGAAAGGGCCCAACACAGACCCTTGACCTTCACCAGCAGGAGGAATGAGAAAATCGGTCCTGTCTTGTTAGGGGTTGAATTCAACACAGTTTCTGAACGTTGGTAAACACGCAGCATACCTTGGATGTTAACATTTGGTTTAATGAGCAAAACAACACTACTAGTCAAACTGTCAGAAAAACTGGTTAATCAGTCTTCAAGTAGCCTAAATGAGACTTTAAAAGAGGTAAACTGTCAGATATGTAGCTAATAAATAGGCTAAATAATCTATTTATTCAAAATTACTGTTTTAGTTAAGAATCTGTCAGTCACGGTACATTCACACATGGTGTACGCGTTAATGCTTCTCATTTACTTTGAATGGGTGACGTTGTGCGTTGCCAAACTATATTGTGGATCCATCAGTGTCGCTTCACTGCCGTTGCTGGTAGCATAAGTTGAAAATGTTTCAACTTTTCAAGCACCAACGCGTGCGTCAGCCAATCAGATTGCCAATTACGTTTATGCAAGATTGGAAACCGCGCAGCATGTGTTGCGGCCACTATGATTGGCTGTTGGCCACGCTTCAGACACGCCTTCCATCAAGCATTAACGCTTACGTCTTGTGTGAATGTACTGCGTGAGTATAACTCACTAACTGACTAGTTGGTTATTGGACAGCTAGTTGACCATCTTGACTATCTCTCCTTCAAAAGAGCACATTTTTTTTATCTTAGAAAGCATTAGATGGATGCACCTGTCTGAAACTTTCCACTTCTTTTTCGTATTATGAGATGAGAGATTGGTCTTTGGTTTTATTATAGCCTCTCACAGTGGGTGATATGCACCTGTTCGGTCACGCATTGAAAACAGACTAGTGCCTCAGGATGTTGGCAATACCTCAGGTGTTGATATTTATCATTTAGATGAATTTAGAGCGGATGTAAAGACACAGAACATTGTTGTAAATTATTCAGGGCGTCAGGCGTGTACAGTACAGCTGCGATGAATAACTTATGAACAAAGTCTTGTGTTGCATGCAGGCAAACTACATGAATAGAGTTGATCTTTCAGAATAAATACTCTTGATATGGCTGTAACTGTTTAAACATTATTGCATTTCAAAATTGGAAAAAGTGGAAGACTCCACATATGGAAAAATAAGCTTTGAATGATTGGCACAAATGCTTGTTCACCCTTCTGGCTCTGTTACAAGGCAAATTTTCTTTGCAGACTCGCTTTACACCTGGACAGAAATTAAACTGTCCACCTGTCGATAGCACCGAATTTGTGATCCTAATATCAGACAGAAAGTTTCTCACAGTCACATGCGGATTCGTTCTCCAGATCTGCGGTGCTGAAGTTGATGCAGCTTCTGTTTTTCGGCTTCCTGACAAAAATTCTTGCCCACACGCTTGCAGTCTTTGTGGCTTGTGTGATTTTTGGGCAGGGAGTGGAGACAGCCTCTTTTGTTTTCTCAAGCTGGCTTTGTTTAGGTTAAAGGTGAAGCTTGGTCACTTTTTGTGCCCTCAGCATTCCTCAAGGGTCAGTGCTTCGGTCATTCAACGGTCTAATTGGTGTCATTCTCAATTTAATGGTTTTCACATATAGGCACGACTGAGTTATGGAGACTCATTTATGATACTTTTTAAATAACAAAAGAATAGATATAGGGTTTGAAATTGATAAAAAAACATTATTTTTCAGAAAACAAGATACTGGATAGGGGTCAGTTACAAAAACGGTTTGGCAAGATGAGAAAAGTATTTTTTTACTTGTTTTAAAAGCATGCATCAGGTTTATTTCAATGCACAGTGTGTTTATGTTTATTTTATGGAATAAAAAATCAATTTTTATGAAACTTAAGACTGAATGGACCTGTAAATGTCAAATGGTGTAATCGCCAATTGCGCCAAAGAATGAGAAATATTAAATATTTGTACCACCTTGATGGCATGTAAACGTAATCATAAAAAATTTAAAATTATTAGTTATTTCTAAATGTACATTTTAATGCGTTTTGTAATATTTGTCCGGACATATGCTGAAAACAGCTCTGTTTTCTAAATAATCTTTGACAAATTATATGTAAAAAAAAAAAATACAATTACACTAAACTAGATGATTAGATTTTATTCCACATTTTTTATGAATATATTTATATTTTCATCAAGAAATACCAGTTACACCAATTGACACAGACCGGTTACTCCACATTGACATTTTTGCAATTATCCCCCAAATATTCTTTCGAAATGAAATAAACCAGAAATTTTAGACTTTGTCCTCAAAAAAGAGAATGTATGCAAGAAATCTGCAAAATTATTTTGAAATTTTAACCCTTTTACATTTAGTTTGTGTAGACACAAAATAATTAACGCCAAGTCATTGACCCAAAAATCATTTGTGGGCGGTTTTTCAAACAGGGCTTAAGTCTAGTCCAAGACTAAAGTGCTTGCTTGAGCTTTCTTAAGTGAAAACAGCTTGCACTGACATATCTTAACATATATCAGTGCCATCGTCTCAAGAAGTAATGTTTTTTGTAAGGTATTTTTGTAAAAACTACCTAAATGTTTACTACTAAAAGTTCATGGGATTTGCATCATGGGAGGGGCTTCTGCGACTCCACTGAGACTCCGCTCGCTTCCTGTAATAACGTCACTACTACAGCAAGGTCCTTATTGGTTAACGCGGCGCGGAAATCCGCCAAAGTTCCGTTTTTTCAACTTGCGCGTTTCCTGTGGCAACGCTCAATTTGCGACGCGCGTTCCGCACCATTCGCGTGTACCGCGCCACAGAATGCCTAATCACGTCTTTGCATTGACTTAACATGTAAATCACTTGCACTTGCCGCCTCTACCGCGTCTGGTGTGAACCCTACATTACCATGTTTGAAAGATTTACTCACAATGCAATGCTAACAGGAGATAACTTATAGGCTGTGAGTCCGAAACTGTTGGATATATCATAATGTCGGGTCTTTTCCGCATCAAACGGCCCAGGAACTGTTGCCTACAATTCGTGTGTTTGTTGTAGTCCAAGAAAAGAGATTTATGTTGGAGACGTTGTTTACTTTGGGGTTTTTACCTTTTGCATACTGTTAACATGTACTAATACACACTTACACACTAAAGAAAATGTAAAATCGTGAATCGGACCATAGGTGCTCTTTAATAATAACAGATAAAATCGTTGTCAATTTATGCATTTTTTAAATAAAACCCAGATCTGCGTTTTTTGCCAAAAATGTTGTCCAATAAATATTAAAGACTGTACACCTCATATTTTTATGGTTTAATCTGACCTCAGTTGGAATTTAAAGCAAATTTCAATTCAATTCAATTTTATTTATATAGCGCTTTTTACAATTGTTAATTGTTGCAAAGCAGCTTTACATAAGTAGATGTAAAGGAGAACACAGAAAATCAATAGATAATATAAGAAGTAGAATATAACGGGTAAGGTTAAACCGTACAAGCTAGCGTATTAATAATGTAACGTATACCGTAAAGTGCTAAGTTAAGCCAAAGTTGTCTAACTCTCCCTGGGATGAAAAAAACCTCTAGGAGAAAACCCGGTGGGAAAAACTCCTAGAAGGACAAAAACCCTTGGGAGAAATTAATATATTTATACATATAGATACGGTAGGGATAGGAAGCGGGTAAGCGGATTAAATTGGTTCAGCCAGTGGTCGCGCATCGGCTAGGCATCAAATCTATTGCACCCCCCCCCCCCATTTAAAACCAAAAGAAATCCATGACACTCCTTGCCTATATAAACATATTGTGTTTAGGCAGACATGCATTATTTTGGATCTGATTGTTGATGCATGGTATGAGCAACAGACTCATTATAAAAGAATGTCTGTTCGGTTATGGACGGAAACTTCATGTTGAAAAACTGAAACTGCAGTAATTCATGCGTGAAAGAAATAACACGTTTGTATAGTACGTGTTGATTCAAAGCACTATAATTACTCAGTCATCAGAGAGGAAATGAGTAGAAAAATGTTGACCGCAGACAGACTCACGTTTGGTGTTGTTTGTGGAGGGCATGTATAGGACTTGCTCTGTGATGTTTGACAATAATGGACAAACTGTGTATAATTCTGTTAATAATACAGCGCTGTTAAGTTGACTGGTGTAAATGTAGGAGGGAAAGAAAATGTAGGAACCACTGAAGATGCACAGCTTTGCTAAATGCATTGATGAAATTTCCACTGAAACAGGACGTTAGGATGGCTCCTCCCATTTTTAAAGTGCCATTTGGCAGAGATATCGCCAGCCTGTACTGTAATACAATACATCATCTGAAAGGTGAATAAATAAGCTTTCAACTGATAAATGAAAAGCATGGTGAGGATAGGACAATATTTGACTGGAGATGCAACTATTTGAAAATCTGGAATCTGAGGGTGCAAAACAATCAAAATATTCGCAAATCGTATTTAAAGTTGTCCAAATATATACTATCTAAACTGCTATGAAGGGCCTATGTACTTTTAGTTTATTTATTTTAGTTTTAAAAATTATATATTTATTTATTCCCACCCCCTTTCTCCATGTGTATATTTATTTATTTATTTACCCATTTTTTGCGTTTTATTTTTTTTAAATGCTTTGTTAATAAAAAAGAAAAAAATTCATTTAAGTCCAAATTAAGTCCTTGTTGACAGTATGAAATTACAAAAGGTATTTACAAAGTATCTTCACGAAACATGATCTTTACTTAACGTTTTCCCCAAGTTATCTCGTCAATTAAGAGAAAACGCTTCCCTGCCAACAACGAGTTTTTACGGCAATCCATATTTCTGATATTATATTCCGATATTTCCGATAGAAGGTAAAAAGAGAACAAATCTGTTCTTTATCAGTGACATTGGAGTAAAAAAATCTAAAGTTTAGTTTTATGTGCTCACATGAAACTGTCATGTGTAAAATTTTGTTTTAAAAGTTTAGTTTCGTATGCTCACGTAAAACTATCGCGTGCGCACATGAAACTATCGCTTACGCACGTGAAACTATAGCGTGGGCACATAAAACTATCGCGTTTAGTTTCACATGCCCATGTAAAACTTTCGCTTTTACATGCGCACTCAATAGTTTCACGTGCGCACGCGGTAGTTTCACGTGCGCACGCGGTAGTTTCACGTGTGCACGCCATAGTTTTACGTGAGCATACGAAACTAAACTTTTAAAACAAAATTTTACACATGAAAGTTTCATGTGAGCACATAAAACTAAACTTTAGATTTTTTTACACGCGGTAGTTTCACGTGCGCACGCGGTGGTTTCACGTGCGTTCGCGGTAGTTTCACGTGCGCTCGCGGTAATTTCACGTGCGCTCGCGGTGGTTTCACGTGCGCACGCGGTGGTTTCACGTGCGCACGCGGTGGTTTCACGTGCGCACGCGGTGGCTTCACGTGCGCACGCGGTGGTTTCACGTGCGCACACAAAACTAAACTTTATTTAATTTTTGCTCCATGTCCCCTTAGGGGCTCCATAGTTCTTTCATTTGATTTATTGTACTTTTATATATTTCAAGAAGAAATGCCTAAAATCATAAAAAATGCTGGCTTAATATCCTAATGAATTTTAGCATTAAAAAAAATCTATAATTTTTACCCATACAATGTATTGTTGGTCATTGCTACAAATACACTCTTGCTACTTATGACTGTTTTTGTGGTCCACTACTGTGGGGTGGAGATGCCACCCTTATAAATCCCAGTTTGATGCATAATGAGTTGAGACAGCAATAATTCTCTCCTGTCACAGCCGATCTGTTTGCTTTCTCAGCACCGCATGCATTTCATGATTACTGATGAGAAAGCATCGCATCGAAAGCTACCAAACATATTAAGTATTTTAAATGTCTTTGTTTGTTAAGGAAGCCACAAAAACATTAGACATGTTGGGCCATGTGTTAGCAGTAAGGCGTTGTAAAACACAAAATAATCATCATCAATCATTTTCCATGTTGTTTGAGAACAAGCACTTGTGTATACAGTCAGTGGGAACTGAAGAGCATCATGAGATTTTTTTGCAAAAGAAAATATGCATCTGTAAGTTCAAAACTTGATTCTTGTATTCTGGAAGATATCCGCTGTTAAAGCATCTTGCATGACATCTGCTTGTGTTAAGTGAAAAGGCCACGCCTCTCGTGCATCTTCCTCAGATACGTCTCCACCGTTCCCGCAAAATATAGATAGGACGATGAGGGAAGATTGGGATAATTCCAGTAATCATAGCTTTCGGATGACTCTTTCAGATGGGAGGAGACAGGAAAGTTTTAGATGTGACTGGGATGGGTCTACATTTTTGGAACAGTGCCTGCACATGTGTGAGTGATCGAAAATATGTGAAGATCTCAACGGATCAAAGCAGGCCGTGATCCACCCAAATCCAAAGCAAAAATAAAACGATAAGACCATGCGAGATATGGTTAGGTAAACCTACTCCATGATGTATTCGTGTAGATAACTAGTAAAAAATGCCTGTTTGAACCTTTCAATGTGAAAATTGGTCTTTTACTTTATTTATATTGATGCATTTGGCAGACACTTTTATCCAAAGCAACTTACAAAGTACACCTTTTTATCATTATCAGTGTGTTCCCTGGGTTCGAACCCATGACCCTTTGCGCTGCTAATGCAATGCTGTACCACTGAGCTTGATACTCAGGAGCTATACAAGAGTTATTGCATGTGAAGGAGGGACCTGGCTATTAAGTTGGCTATTAGAAGCCACCAGGAACCGAATAACAAAATACTAAACCCCTCAAAGCACCTTAGCAACCACTTAACAATGCCCTAGCAACCATCCCAACACCCCATTAATTTAAAGTAACACAACCTCCCATATATGAATCCAGTATTTGGATGAACATAAATCCAAACTGTCATCCTAATTCATCTGGCACCTGTTCATTCTCTCTGAACAATCTTCATCTTTCACGTCCATTTTTTGTAGTCTTGGTAACCGTAGGCTGTTGAAATGTGTACCCGGAGGCCAGCGCCTTGATTTAGTAAGAGCCTGTCGGAGCTACAGGAGACAAAGGAAGATTTGTTTTTACTCTCCAGTCTTCGGCACACGAGCCAAAAAAGTTGCATTCCCCAGCTTCAAAGCAGGCAGGATGCTTCAAAATTAGCCAGCAGAGTTTTCGAACAAACACTAAGTCTTAAAACTTTGTGTCAGTGATTTATACATAATCTGAAAGGTGAATTAATCATGTGTCCCATTAAAAATGCCTGTCTAAAATTGATTCTGAATCGCAAGGCTGCGATTCTGTGTTTCATGCACAGCTTGTGCGTGTATTATGGCGTTTCGGTCAGTAGGAAGTCCTTATCAATCTAAAAATCATTATGAGTCGGAGTCGTTTATAACGTGCATTTAAAAAAGCGTTAAACAAAATCATTAAAAATAATCCTTATTATCATGAAAATACCTGAAACAATTTGATGAAACATACATTTTCCTGTAGACATTTCCTGGAATAGCGTTTGTAACGCTACTTCTTCTGTGGCACAAAGGGTGTTTTTGCACTAGAGCGCCCCCTGGCTTTGGGATGTGCTGTGATTTCACCAAATTCATTCAATTCATTTATTGAGAATTTGCACGATTAATCGTTACAGCCATACTTTCAATTGATATATATTGAAATTGAATTTGAAAATCTGGAATTTATGGGTGCAACAAAATCTAAATATTGAGAAAATCGCTTTGAAAGTTGTCCAAATATATACATTCTAAATCGCAATTAAGGGCCTATGTATTTTTATTTTATTAATTTTAGTTTAAAATTTATTTATTTATTTCCCCCTTCATGTGTATATTTATTTATTTACCTATTTTTAGTGTGTTTTTTAAAATGCTTTGTTTATAAAAAAGTAAAAAAAAAAGTTAACTCCTTAGCGACAGTAGGAAATTACAGATGGTATTTACAAAGTATCTTCATGAAACATGATCTTTACTTAACTCTTTAACGGAGATATCTCATCAATTAAGAGAAAACGCTTCCTTGCCAGCGACGAGTTTTTACGGCAATCCATATTTCTGCTATTATCCCCTAGGTGGTGCTCTTACCAACTTATAAAACACTGAAGCATCCACTGATTTAAAAACAGTAAAAACTCTGTGTATGTTTTGATCGTCTCTCTGAATCTAATCTCTAATAAAAGTCCTTTACAAAAATGCAATTATATAATTTGTTATTTTTGAAGAAACCTACCCATATTTGAGAGGTCATAAAAAGAGAACAAATCAAGATAGGATGACTTTTTTTTTTCATTTGAATTATTTTGTATTTTATATATTTAAAGAAGAAAAAAATTATTAAAAAATGCTGGCGCTGGCTGGCAACTTTTTTAAAAGTTAATATCCTAATGAATTTTATCATAAAAATCTATAATTTTTACCCATACAATGTATTGTTGGTCATTGCTACAAATATACTCTTGCTATTTATGACTGGTTTTGTGGTCCAGGGTCACAAATGGACATTAAAGTTTAGATGACTTCAAATGGCTCCTACAAGTTGATGCTCTTATGTTGACCGATAATGATTTATTTACATTTATCTCAATTACCGAGAATTTAAGAACTTGCTGTATCCAGAAACCTGATTTTAATGAGATAAAATAATTTAAAATTTAATAAAACACATGAAGGTTATGTTTATAGCAGGGTTTTTCAAACTGGGCTTCACAAACCCCTGGTGGTTCGTGGGGGAATTGCAGAGGGTTCGTATGTTGAAAATTAAATAATTACAACGAAATCATAAAATGTAAGTAAATAATTTTAAAATAAAAAGTAAATAAAAAAACTAACTAACAAAAATATGTTTAATGTACAGATAAAAAGAAAATTACCAGATGAAGGTTCATTTACAGGTAATAATAATATCAGTAACTACATCAAATACTACTAATAAAATAAATGTTTTTGAAGGTAAACAAGCAAATGTGCCATTATTTTAATAATTTCTTAAAATTTCAGGGGGTACTTCAAGTAAATATTTTGTCAAGGGGATTTGGCTGACAAAAAACGAAAAATTTTTGTTATGAAATATTAGGAATGTGATGAAAATTGCCCTAAAATTAGGCTTCTTTTCCTTTAAGCAGAACGTAACGTATACTTTTTATATTTTGACTTCAGAGTAAAATATGACCCAAACATTTCTGACTTCACCCAATCGTAATTCACTCAAAATCTAGTCCTCTTCATGAATATTATCTTCGAATTGCCCTGAGGTTGAACATCCATCATTTGATGCATGGCAGCCTGCGTTGAATGTTTTCATAAATCCAGATAAGCATCTTTTCGCAACATGCGTAAAAAGCCAACATTTATCATCTCACCCTTCGGAAAGGTATACATCTAATTAAGCGTGGCCCGAATGCTATATGTTACCTTAGCGAAGCCATCTGTTCCTGCTGTGAGCTTCAAAGTAAAGTCGGACGCATATGCCGACTCTGAACATCTACGTTCTGGCTGTCTGCTCACATGAGCGTTAATCTGCAAGAATGCCTTTGAAGGAAGCCAGCAGTGCATTTAATTGGAGCAGAGCTACGCGTCTGAGTCTGTCAACTTCCAGCTAATAATAACTCTCGAAATGTGGTTACCCACCGGACCTCATGTTCCTCACGATTTCTTGTCTCGTGGCTGGAAATCCTTTAGGGTTTGAGTGGTCCAAAACAGAAGAGACAGGAGGCTTCATGGATATATTTTTACAAAATGTCTCATCACGATGCTAGGTGGTTGCCAGGTGTGTTAAAAAAAGGTTTCTTGAAATATGCATACAGTAGGTGTTTTGTTAATACAATGCTATGATATCATGCTTGCTAGGAGGTTTTAGGGTATGGCTATGGGAGTTTATATCATCTGGTATCATCGAATTATCATCTGTTTGTTTTTAAAGCAGGGTTCCCACGGGTCCTTGAAATCCTTATAAAGTTTGTGAATCAGGGGGAAAAAATTCAAGGCACTGGGAAGTTTTTGAAAATATACATACATAGATACGGGTCATTGAAGGTGCTTGAATCTATTATATGCAAGAAGTTTTCTGAAAAAAAAATCCATATTATTCCCTGTGCAGTCTAGGGATACGAATGTAACTGTTGTTCACTGAGAAGGGAACGAGACGCTGCGTCTCCCTTGCCGTACTTCCTGCGTCCCTGTAACGTCGTCTTTGGCAATATTTCAGATAGTGATATACTTCCTGGCTCCTGTATCTCCTTTGCTGCGTCCGAAATCGCCTACTACCATACTATATAGTATGCAAAAAACACTACTTTGCCTACTATATAGTATGGAAGTAGGCGGTTTCGGACGCAGCGCTTGTCTTTGTAGTTAAGCCTCACCATTGGTTGAATTTGATATACACATTCAGACGCACTTACCGCTGGAGGCGTCCCCAAAGTGTCACCGCAGTGACGCAGGGCGAGTTCCCTCGAAAGGGAACTGTAACAATGTATCTTAAAAGGTAACACAATGTAACCTTGCTTTCACTTGAAATGTGTCTTAACATTTAGTCCTTGAATTTAAGGGTTTTGGACCTGGAAAGTCGTTGAAAGGTCCTTGAATTTAAAGTTTACCAAGGTTTGGGAATCCTGTGAAGTTGATGAATGGACACCAGTTGAGCTCATAACTCCTATGTCTTTTTATTGTTTCAAGAGAATCCAGACCATAAGCATGTACTGCTGATGTGAGCTGACCTTAGATCAGTATCTCTGATGGAGCTGAAAGTCTGGGTGGACGGCGTTGTCCGTGTGGTTTGCGGCCTGTCAGAGGAGACATCGTGCCAGGATGTGGTCATTGCGCTTGCCCAAGCCATCGGTCAGTGACCATGAATTTTAAGTTCAACTTTTACCCATACTTATAAAAAACTGAAGCAAAAGACTATAATTTGCCGAGTAAACACTAATATTGGGTGATAACTAGGTTGTAAGGAATAATTCATGACCTATTGCCATGGATAAACTAAAAATCATTTTACTAAATCTGTGTTTTTTCAGGTCAGACGGGGCGTTACATTCTTATTCAGAAATTGAGAGACACCGAGCGTCAACTTTTGGCCAATGAACGTCCACTGGAGTCTCTGGCCAAACTGGGCCAACACAGCAGCGAGGTGCAGTTCTTCCTGCGACGGACCGGCCCAAGCAGCAGCGAAGAGAAAAGTCTCCACAACCACACGTTGCCTCTCCACAAGCCATCTACACCAGAAGCCAAACGGGGATTGCCGAAAAAATCCTTCACTTTCAACCTAGGCCCTTCCAGTACATCTCGTACAAAACCTAAAACCCCTTCTCCCGAACAAAGAACGTCCCCTATTCCTCACACAGGGTACGTGCCCGGACCATCCAAAGAGGAGATTTTCCGACGTATCCTCCAGCAACAGGAGCAGTTACGCATGCTCAATTCCCAGTTGGTGACCGTAGAGACGGAATGTGAGTCTTGGGAACAGTCGTCCGGCGAGGAGTCATTCCTGCAGGAGGAGATCGATGTGTTGGAAAAGGCATTGTGGACGAATCAGAAAGAGCTGGAGGAGGAGGAGTTCTTGGAGACGGATCTAAAGGTGGAAACCGAGCGGGAGCGGGGGATGAAGCGGAGATTGGGGGAGCTGCACGCGAAACTGGACGATTGCGGGCAAAAGTTGCACGAATTCAACGCTCGTGCCGCGCAGCTCGAAAAGGACTTGCTTAAGGAAAGGCAAGAGGCGGAGCTCTCGCCCAGCCAAGCCGATTCGAAAGACTCTGTGGAGGAAATCAGGGCGGAGATTCAAAGTCGGCAAAAGCATGGGGAGGAGTTGGAGGCGGAGCTTACCGAGCTCCAGAAGGCACTGGGGAGGGCGGAGACTCTGCTGAAGGTAAGCAGAGAGGGCGTGGTTCTGGAACGGAGCCTTTAGCTATACGCAGGGACTTCATACAGTTGCGTATAAGCAATGAACTGATCCTTTGAAAGCAAAGTGATGAATTTATGAATAGCAAGTTGAATATTTTGTCTTGTATGTACGCAAACAAGTGTTTTTATTTGTACTTTTTTGATACGTGGTGCATTTTATACCTTGGACGGAAAGACAAAATAAAGACATACTTGAGTTTTTATCCTGCTGAACTGCATTGAATTTCACACTGTGTGTAATTATGAGCCAGCCTGCATTTGAATATTTCATTTCTGGCATCTTAAAATCAAAGGCTCGATAGTCTGTGAGGATCTGAGATTCTCTATAGGAAGAAAGAAAGGCAAAGAAATCAACCATGACTTGCACACAGCAAAATCACCAGTGTTAAATTTTCAGGGATGGTGTTAAATACACAGTGTTGATGCTGTTTTAACACTATCTGGTAATAAAATAACACTGCCATTGCTAGGCCAGTGTTATATCCATGACGGTGTCAGTGTAAAACAAGGGTGTTACCAGATTTCACACTGAGCGGTGTAAATCAAGCCACGCCTACACTAAACATATCCTGTCAGGGATTTTACCGCCATTTTCTTTCACTGGAGGACTGAAGAGAGCAGGTAAATCTCATAATATGCACATGGTTTAGCTAAATTAAACTGTTATTTCTCTGTCTGACTCTACGCAGCCATTTGCCAAAAAACCTAAATAAGATATTTTTCCCATTTTATTTCCCCTTTGTTCGTTATTTGGTTCAGTTTAATCAGAGCTACCTTGTGTTACGTCGTTCCCTTGTTAGTTTGTTATAAAGTTAAACTTCTAGCTAAAAGTTTTAACCAAGAAGGATAATATTAACAGGAGATATGAATGAATGTAATAGTGATGGGTCGTTCGCGAACGAGCGGCTCTAAAGGCCACTACACACTGGTCAGACAGACTCCAACAGACTCCAACAGACGCGTCTGTTGGACTCTGTCTGACCAGTGTGAAACCCCTGTTGGCAGTTGTTGGATCAAAGTAAATGAGACTTTAGAATGTGGTTGTCTGTTGGTGTCTGTTGGTGTCTGTTGGAGTTGGTAGTTGTCTGACCAGTGTGAACTGGCCTTAAGAGCTGATTCTTTGTAGCGAACGTGCAGAGCCGAATCTTCAGACGCATGCAGGGGAGCCGGCTCTTCTAAGGGAGCCGAGCCAGAAGAGCCGAATCTATGAAAAGAGCCGGACTGCCATCACTAAAATGTAGAGCCAGCGCTTGAGCCGAAAGAGCCGAATCAATGGAAAGAACCGGACTGCCCATCACTAGAATGTAAGAATTGAACCATGATAAAACGCGACATGCACTACAAATTGAAGGTATGAAATTAAGTTAAATGAAAGCTCTTTATTCACCATGATGCTCGTTATGAGGTAATCATATAGATACCGTGAGTTAACGAGGTCGTTTACATGCACGTGAGTGCACGGATATCGGTTAATTATTCAAATTACTGAAAAACACGGAGAAAACCGCAACCGCATCGTCATGTGTTTTTCTAAGATGTATGCAAACAGAGGAAATATCGCCAAACCAACAATTAATTTTACCTCAGAATATGCACAGATTGGATGCATTGTGTGTTGTAAGCTTTTCGTGGCGCTAGATCAGACAGATGCAAATAGCAAATACATACGAAAGTGTAACACGTGTATGTCGAACATTTGTTTTTCTGTCATTAGAGATGCTAGTTTGGTGAAAGTACACACTGAGTGCTTAAAATCATTCAGAAGAGATGCTGTTTTTAGGGCAGTTTATTAAAGAAGACCTGACATGGATGACTTCCAATGAGAAACGACTGCTAATACTTATATAAATTCATTACAGAAGGTAAGTTTCATTTATACATATAAATCATTTTATTTAACATAACTGAACAGTTAACCAATCTTTTTAGTATATGTAGTTTTGTACATATTATGGTTATTAATCAGGCAAGAAAGTGACATGACCTGCTGCCAACTTTAATAAAAATATATTATCTTCTCATACATCGTTTTGCTATTAATATCATATTAAATAGCAATCAAATTGATTACTATTTTGAAAATGTATAATTGAAGATTCATATTGTCTTGAGTGCTGTTTTTAATATAAAAAGAATGTTGAGTTTTCAGAGTCTTTATTGTCATTTTTTTGTGATAGGACCCTACCAGACTATATTTGAATACGACATACCCATGAATTCTGGAACTTTTATTTCTTAACCCAGTTTGGAGGATAAGAGCTTACCAACTATGTGAGTACACAGAGTACATTAGTACTGTACACTGTCTCTAACATGATTATACTGAGATGATTTTGATTCAAATAACGGTTAAAACTGCATCCTTTTTGGTATTTTCTTGACCCTTTTTGTCTTTGAAAATCTGCAGAAATATGCTGAGGTGATGTATTGCAAAATATCCAACATACAACAATGAAAGGATAATTGCAGACTATATCCTGATGAAGATATGGATGACCCTCTGTCTGGTCAACAGGAGTTTAAATATGGTAAGTGTACATGGGTTTGCTACTTTTACGGTTTTAAAGCTTAACTGTATACTCATGGTGTTTAAATTCTGTTTTGCTAGGACGGGACAGTTATGTGGCAGCTCTTCCCTGGCTCATTCACTTCTTGCCTTCATTTGTGAAAGGAAGAAAGACTGGAGAGGGTCAATGTGCAACTGAAGCTACTGATTGTGCTGTGTAAGTTTTTTGGTATTTTGTTCTAGTTATTTATTCAGCAGTTAGTTTGCTTGCATTGTTCACCTCATGTAAATGCATACAAGTTCATAAATACACATCAAATACATTCATCAAATACACTCTTTTAAAACACTCTTAGGTGATGAGCATCAATCCATGCTTTGAGGAGGATGAATCAGCACAGCCCTGCCTGCTCTGCGTTGGGAACAAAAGTTGCATCCAGAATTTTTGCATCATTCTGGACCAAAAAGTCATTCCCTGCATGATGAAGACCACTGATGCAGCCTTCCATTACTGTACAGTAAAACAACTACAGAACTAAATACCAGGTTGGAACGTGTTTAAGAAAAATGAAACGTTGTTTGAATTGAAATGTCTGTTTTGTTATGGAAAAATCTTTAGTATTGTGAAGGATAAGCATTTCTGCCTGCCAGTAAGGTAATTGCATGTATTTTAATGTTCAAGTTTTGAGTAGGGTGGCTAATTTTTTTAACTCTTATTTGATTTATTAAAGACCTTTTATAATAAGTGGTTTTCATGTCACTGTGCTGTGGTATAAGATAACTTTAATTATTTCATACTGTATTCTGTTTCTAATTGTAGCTGAGGTATTTAAATAAGCAGTGTTAAATGCAAAGTGTTGTGTGTATCAATGTAAATATTAAATGTGATTTACTTTAATAAAAAGAGGTTTTGCAATATTTCTTGTCATTAGCAACAAAAGTGGCTATTACTCAGTATTTTAACACTTAACATTGTTGAATTCACATTACACTGGTGTTGACCTTAAATTAGGAGTGTTACATTTTAACACTGTATTTGTGTGCCAACACCAGTGTAGTGTGGAAACAACAATGAATAGTGTTGAACAAAGTGTCAAATTTAACAATATTGAGTGTTAAATTAACATATAATGGGTGTTGTTAAATTAACACTACACTTTTGACTAAATTAACACAGTGTAGTGTGGACACATATACACACTTTGCCGGTGTTAAATTTGACACCGTGGGTGTTATTTTAACACCAGTGATTTTGCTGTGCATAATCAGATTTAGTCCCATTAGATCCACCTTGCTTGTGAAGTAGGAGGTTGATATTCCTGCAGACAGGGAATTATCAAAGTTTTCAAAAAGTCAGGCGATTGCCCGAGTCTCATACTTTCTTGGTTACTTGACTTGTCTGTACAGTATTTAAATTATGCATATCTCATGATGCTACATTACACCCGGCAAAGTGATAAAAACATACCCATAGAGTACAAATCTAGAGATTAATGTAAATACAACCGCAGGGCACAAACTGTGATGAACTGTGCTGCCTCCTTGTGGTTGTCTGTGCAATTACAACAAAACATTGCTGTAAAACTGTAGTGACATGAGAGAATAATTTGACATTGTATGCCGGATAATATGCTGAAGAATATTCAAATAAAACAAAAAATTATTCTATGTCAATTTTTAAGAAATTACTATGTAAAAAATTTAAAGTTCACCCAAAAAATGAAATATATATATATATATATATATGTATATATATATATATATATATATATATATATATATATATATATATATATATTCTGATGAACACAAAGATATTTTAAGGAATGTTGGTAACCAGACCGATCAGAGGCCCCATTGGCTTACATAGTAGGAAAAAAGAATATATGAAAGTCAATGGGGCCTCTGATCAGTTTAGTTACAAACATTCCCTAAAATATATTTCTTTGTGTTTATCAGAATAAAGACATTTTTTGTGAGTAAATGTCAGAAATTTAATTTTTGGGTGCACTATCCCTTTAAGTGAATACAATTACACCAGATAAACTTTTCATTTTACTTCCCTGTAATTGTGTTGTAATCTCAATGGCTAAATTGTTAGTTAGCAGTCGACCTTAGTCAACTAGGAACACATTGTGTTAGCAGTAGGGCTGCACAATAGCCAATCGCAACTAATCGTTTTTAGAATAAACGTTTTTGTTTAAATCATATGTGTGTGTGTGTGTGTGTGTGTGTGTGTGTGTGTGTGTGTGTGTGTGTGTGTGTGTGTGTGTGTGTGTGTGTATTGTGTATAATTATATAAATACACACACATGCATGTATATATCTAAGAAATATTTACATGGTTATATACATTTTTATTAGTGATGGGCAAAGATTAATCACGATCAATAGCATACAAAATAAAAGTGATTTTTGGCATAATATATGAGTGTGCTGTGTGTAATAATTATGTATATATAAATACACACACATTCATGTATGTATTTAAGAAACATTTACATGTGTATATTAATTTATTTATATTTTATATATACTCATATATTATGCCAAAAATCATTTTTATTTTGTATGCGATTAATCGCGATTAATCTTTGCCCAGCATAAATTTTTATATTTATATATAATTTATATTATGCGTAAATATGAATACTTTTACTTCCTAAAATTGTATATGCATGTGTGTGTATTAATATATACATAATTATTATACAATACACACACATATATGATGTAAAATAGTAAAGAAATCCTTTTATTCTGCAAACGATTAGTTGCGATTAATTGTTATGCAGCCCTAATTAGCAGTACAAAGGTTATGGGTTCGATCCCAGCAGATAACACACATACTGATACATTGTATCACCGTATGAGAAATTTTTTCCAAATATGTAACTATGAACTGTGTTTCATACGTCAGGGTTGAGCAGTCCGTCTGTGATCTGTGTTTTCTGTGTATAGGTAAAGCAGGATGATGTGGAAGAGTTGAATAAAGAGTTGAGACAGTGTAATCTACAGCAGTTTATCCAGCAGGCTGGAACGCTGCCTGTGTCTTCCCCACCCGAACACCGAACAGACATCATCGAACAACTGGACTTGATGTCACAACAGAAAGACAAAAACAATGGTATGCACACTATAGCTAATGCAGGTTGATATGAGGATCTTAGATGCAAAAGCCTTTAAGCACTCATGCATGATATTAAAGGGGACATATCATGAAAAAGTGCTATAATTGGGTCAACCTAGAAAATGTGAAAAAGATCAACTCAGTAACTTAGTTTTGCTAAAGCATTCTCTGCAAGCATGTGAAAAATAGGTCATTCAAATTTGGCTCCCCTTGTGATGTCAAAAGGGGATAATACCGGCCCTTAATCTGCACTATCCAACCACGACCCTGCTACAAAGTTGCAGTTTTAATCTATATAGTATTTTGAGCTAGAACGGATGGAGGCGGGGACTAATTAGCATATTTTAATCCATGGTCAGAGGCCGTTTCTCAATCCGAAGGCTGCAGCCTGCATACGTAATCAAGCCTGGTTTATTGAAGTTAACATTAGCAAGTCATAAGCATATTACAACAATTTATGATTAACTAAGAATAATAGTCAATTTTATAATTATTAATATTCTGAAATAAGACGTATGCAGCTACAAATGCAACCTCCGGAGGCTGCAGCCTTCAGATAGAGAAACGGGCAGAGCTGTGCATGCGAGAAGAGGCGGAGACTAATTTGCATATTCATAGATCTGCGTATACTAGATGAGGGAATTGCACAGGAAAAACTTTACATATCCTATGATGATGCTCAAAGATGAGTTTTAAGTTATACAATTATCAACAACTACAGACAGACTTTAAGAGTCTGATAAAAAGCTAATTTACAAAAAAACATATCAGACGCACTTAGAGGGTTTTGCATTTGAGCTTTTCATATGCATCTCCCCCTTAATGTAAAATACAAGACTGGGGAAACATATTAATGTACATTATATTTTACTTTATTGGCAACTTACCTCAGTTTGCTGTGTCACAGATTCACCTCCACGTCCCACTGCCAAACAGTTCCTGGGTCACCCGCGTAACCTGCAGCACCCGCTGGTGTCAAGCCTGAACCCTGAGGGTGTGTATGTGTGACGGCGTGCCTGCTGCTTCCCTGTTTGCTCCGCCCTGCTCTCCCTGACCCCGCCCTGGCAGCTCTCTCTGGGTGAAGGTGCCTGCATGGTGGCCCTCTCTAACCCCGCCCTCTTTTGATAAGCGTGTGAATATTGTAGCACTTTAGCTGAAAGGCATTATGGTCATTATTTATCATTTACACTAACAAGGTTACTGTAGATGAATCACAAACTGATTGTACTGTTATATATTCTGTATATTAGCTCAATAGGGTCACTGCTTATAGTGTTTGTAAATGTGGATGATTACAAAATGAGCATATAGTGCCTTTCAAATAGAAGTGTTACCTGAATGTGCTTAACACTTTGGTTTATGGGATAGTGGGTTTGATCCGGATTCCTGTACTGATTTTCCGAAGCTGCTAACGTTTGCTGTCGTTGCTTTAGCTGGCTGAGATTTTTCGCCTGTGAAGGTGTGACTTGATCTTAAATTTGAGTTTTACACTTTCTTATCTTCTCTGGTGTCTTTACTTTGTGCTTTGTGAGTCTTGCAAGCTGTACATCTGATTCATGAAAATTCTGTCATTTACTCATTCTTATATGGTTACTAATTCATAGGCTTATAAATTATAAACACAATCATGAACATTGCCCAGGTCCCACTGAGTGGAGGGATACCCACCCATAAAAATTTGGAAATATAAGTAATGACCCTATATATAGTGATGAGAGGCTGTCAGATCCCCAAAAATTTGAATGCATTGTGTACATTTTACTTTTATTCCCCCCCAAAATGAGAAAATCTTAAGGGTTTGTAACAATACTGGTGATGAGTAAATGATAGCAATTTTGGGGGGTCCTAATACATACCATTTAGGTACAGATATGTATACATTTGGTACTCATGTGTACCTTTGTGGTACTACCAGTAGGGCTGTCACAGTTATGAATTATTTGGCTGTCGGTTAATCGTCTAATAAATTGTGATGATTATGCCGATTAATTGGCTGATTTATTGCGTTGACATTTAATTGTTTTGGTTGTTTATGAAATAATTTTCACACATTGTTGTGATAATTTAAATAAAATCTTTTGCAAGGTTTACCTGGCGGTATATATTAATACACATAGCACATAATTAAACGTAATATGATAATGTCTCATTTATACAGGAGCTGCAGCTCCCCCTTGTGTTTTTAGAGAGATGTGCAATCATTGCGGTGATCTGAAATCATCACGATAAGGTCAAGCAATCGCGATGAGACGATTATTTAATCATTGTGACAGCCCTAACTACCAGTGTTCGAATTGAGGGGGGCTGGGGTGGTCCCGGACCTCTTATAAGCATTGAGGGAACCCGTTTAAAGCATAGAAATATAAATTAGGGAGGTCCCCGGTTTTTATTAAAATACTAAATGAATTTTAAAATTTTGTGCTGTGCTGCCACAAAGCGACACTGTCCATTATTTGTCCCGATTTCACAATAAACTAATCCAAAAGATTTTTGTGTGAAATAAATGTAAACTCTCAAGTGTGCCTCACGCTGTTTTCTGGAGGAATTGACAGATTGTTAGATTTAGGTTTAGGATTGGGTTTTATTATTTCACACTAATATGAAGGGTGAAAATGGTTAGGGTTTGAGTTAAGGGTAATTTGGGGTTTCTTTGATTATAACGTTGATTCGGGATCAACAAAATTTTTTGATCCAGGATCACATCTTACTTTGTGAAATCACGACGACCCTATATTGTCAATGGGTGGGTCGTAGCTAGGGGACCGTCCATAATCTTTAACATAATTCGAACACTGGGTACTACTATGAAACGCTTTATGTACCAAGGTATGCTTTTTGAAAGGGTACCGCCCTATGATAGCTTGGCACCATTTTTGACGATTTTTGTGACAGTTTAGGGGTTTACTTTTATTTCCGATACAATCATTTCCCTTGTTAAACACAAGTGAATAAATAATTTGTTCATTCTGAATGTTACTACAAAATTTGAGACCAGAAATCAAGAATTATTCTGAATCGGGTGCTCAAAAATATGGACTACTTATTCATTTTAACTTTTAAAATGGCTCAGTTTTATGTGCTATTTTATGGTAAACCTAAACATTTAAAAAGTCAACCATATAAAAATTCTTTATTATAAAAAAATTCCCAATTATAAACGTTTACCTGTCTGTGTTGAATGAACCGGTTCCAAAGTCAAACTCTTATATTATTTACCCCCAAAAAATTCCCAAATATCAATGCCTTGTGGTTTATTGCATGTTAACTAAATGACTTATATTGAACAAACTATACCTTTTCTGTTGCTGTGGTGGTACCCTAAGGCAGTGGTTCTCAATCTTTTTTAGCGTGCGGCCCCCCTTGTGTACCGTGCATTTCTTCGCGGCCCTCCCAAAGAAAATTTATGACAAATTTGTAAAATGTAACATTTGAATTAAACAAAATATATAAAATTATTCAAAGAAGTGCTATTGAATAATATTGAATATTTTTTTGTTTAATTACACAGAATTCATGATAAATTTATGTATTTTATAAAATCTCATAAAACTGGGGCCCCCCTGGCACCATCTCGCGGCCCCCAGTTTGAGAACCACTGCCCTAAGGTTCTGTTTTGTACCTTTACATGTATACTAAACATAGTGCAATGTTGTACCTTTTGGGGTAAATTACTGTACCTTAAGGTACACAATAGGTCCTCCAAAAAGTGCAATATTTCAATGGGTTGTATATCCATAAAGGTACAAAAATGAACCAGCCCACCACAGTTCTGTACCTTTTTTCTGACTCTGTAACCACTACAGGACTCTGTGTTTATACTGTATATAGTATGTAGAACACAGCGTAACGCAGATGTTTACACTTTTCTGGGTTTAGGGTTTCACTTAACTGCTGTGTGCGTGAAAATGCATCTGATGATGATCATGTTTGCACTGACAGTATCACGGTTGGTCGCTATATAAAGTGCAAACCCAAAGCATCTCTCAATGTGCTTTTCTGTGTCTTGCAGTCCTGACATCCAGAGAATCATCTTGGCGGTAAAAACCTGAATCATAGGGCTATGGATTTGTATTGACTTTCTGCTATACTCAACCCCTCATGTCTTAACGGTCAATATAACCATTTATGTTATATATTTACTGTATATATGAATTATATATTTACTACTTTTTGGTACATATTTGAAAGATGTCATGTATTTACTGTAAAATATTAGCAGATGATTTTATCTCGAGAACTTTACTTTTGTGTATGTATTTATGTACAATAAATATGTGCATTGTGTCTTAAATAACAAGGCTGTGATTGGTGACACTTGATTTAAATAAACATTCACAGTTTCATAATTAATGTTTTACTTTACAAATATATATATATATATTTTTACAATTTAATGTAAACATAATAATGAGCTATAGTGTGACTGAAGAGTTTATTTGAAAACATTCACATACATTTAAAACTATTAGTTTTTACTATTAGTTTAGTGTTTTGCAATTTAATTACAGGTACACTGCAAAAAATTATTTTCAAGAAAAAATAAATTCTTAGCATTTTTGTCTTGTTTTCAGTAAAAAAATCTAAAAATTCTTAAATTAAAATGCTTTTTCTTGATGAGCAAAATGACCCAAGAAAATAAGTCTAGTTTTTAGACCAAAAATATCAAATTTAAGTTATTTTAAAACAAGCAAAAAAAATATCTGCCAATGGTGTAAGCAAAAAAATCTTGAATATTTTTCTTAAACACTAAATTCAAGAAAAATTTGCTTACCCCATTGGCAGATTTTTTTTTGCTTTGTTTTATGCACAAAATCACTTAAATTGTATATTTTTGGTCTAAAAACTAGACTTGTTTTCTTGGGTTGTTTTGCTCATCCAGAGGGGGCATCTTGATTTAAGAATTTTTATATATTTTAACTGAAAACAAGACAAAAATACTGTTTAATAATATATTTTTGTTAAAAATCATTTTTTGGGTTAAAGATTTTATTGTTGTGTCAAAATTGTGTGACATAAATTGGTTACTGCACACATAAATTTGGAAACCAAGCGCCCCCTGTTGGTAAGAAAATGATTAAATGTATTTTTAATGATAAATGTATTACTCTTTAATGCATAAGATACATTTTACAATAGTTTGATCAAATCAAAGTACTATCTGACATTTCAGTATATTTTAATAATATAGCTTATCCCATCTGATATCATTTATCAAATTATTTGTGATTTATGTGTTGAAAAATTGCTCACATTAGCTCACAAGATGTTATCTTTGCCACATTATATTAACAAAAATAATCGCCTGTTTTAAACATTCATTTTTTTTTACAAAATCTCTTTGTTTAACCACACCCATATAGTCATCTGAATTGCATTTTTTTTAAACTTAAATGTATTATAAATTCATTTCATTGAGAGGGATTAAGGAAATCTGGTTCAATCAAATCTCTAACCTATGACAGATTCCTTTATATGGGCCACTACCATTAACAGTATTAGATTCACAGCCCAACATGGATGGTGGTTAATAAGAAATAGACTTTTTTTGATACAAGGAATATTTTATTTTATTTTTTTAGTAACACATAAGGCATTTTGAGATTATCCATTATATTTTGCTAGTCCAAAACATTGTTCAGATTTTTCAAAAATTATTTTGAATAAATATTAAGTAAATCTTCACCAAATATGTTGCAATCTGATTTGTTAACATTGCATGCGTCAGATATTGTGGGATTGGCATCCACCATAAAACACCCACAGTGGTCAACCACTAAAGTGACAAAATCTATGCTTAAAAATGTGACCACTTGTTGAACCGTAAATGCTCTATTTTAAAGTTTCTTTTTAATAATTGAAGAAACAATAACACACAAACACACCTACATTGGTCTAAAAACGTATGATTCATAGTTACAGTATGTATCAGTGTTGAAATGCATGCTTTGCATGCTATTATACCAGCACATCCAGTTTTATAAAAGTGCACAAGTTCATAGCTGGTGGTCAAATGCAGAATACAGGTAAAATCACACACACATGCCCATGAGTAACATTCTAGAGTAACAGGTTAAACAATTTATTCAATATTTCACAATACATTTCCTTCAGCTCACGTACAGTATGGATGATGTACATCATCGTGACTGCCTGCACGTAGCTTGACGTCACAGCAAAATTAACATTTCAGCAAATGCTTTAAAGAGACTTGTTCCCTGGGATTCAAACCTATCACTTTGACGTTGCAGTCAGATCCATAACAGTGACTGTATTTGATCTTTTAGGGATCCTCAAGTGGGACATTCATGAAGACAGGCAGCCACACATCCAAAAGCTGGTTAGCCGCTGTCACACGCACAGTGGGATGGATATTAGGCGCAATGTGCGTTAGTCAGTGGCTTACCTGCTTTCAGAAATCAAACATTCCCATATGATGCCATAGGAAACCATGGAGACAAGGAAAACCCCTGTGAAAACTGAATATAAAAATATATTAACAACTTCCGCCACTGTAAGTTATAGGCTATATATTATATGCAGCAGCAGTTATTACTGGTGATGTTAGCAAATATTTTATATATAATCATTGTTATAAATTTCTATTATCAGTGTTTCGACCATGTGACCTGTAAATGAAACGAAGTTTGTCCATATACGTACATACATTAAGCATATTTGTGTACAAATTATCATAACCTTAAAATAATAATTTTAATATGTTTCAATTGATAAATAAACACAGTTTAAAATGTATTAATTATAATACACTGTATGTATGCATGTCAGTCTCTTATCAATAATTAAGTATATATGTCTGATCAGAATAACCATAAGAAAGAAAAAAATTGGGGGTATAATTATACAATATCGTTTGACTATTAACCGTCCAGATAAAATCGTAAATGCTGTTATAGCTGAAATCTCAAACAAACAAAAAAATGCCACGCTTACCTCAAATTCCAATAAACCAGTTAATTGCTTGATAAAGAGAGAATTGCACAGCCATCACTGACGTCCCATTAAAATATACGACACGTTTTTATTCAAAGAAATTACATTTTTACTAAAGTACCAAATTGAGGATAGTACACTACACCAGTGCAGAAGTTCAGCTCACTTGCGCTATCCCAACCCTGCCCACTCCCCTGCAACCGCAACCTGACCTGCTTATGCAAATCAGCATTAGATTTACCCGACAGCCAGCCAATAGACATAGGTGTATTTTGAAAAAGGCCCGCCTTTCGGATGGATCTATCGAATTACAGAGCAGAGGGGGCGTGGCTGTGACTGTCGTAAGTTCGGTGGATTTTCTCTGAGTTATAGCGGGGTGCGGCGCGTTCTGTTTTGCACGTCGTACTTTGGGAACGAACCATTTTTAATTATCTCATTTTCCTGTCGCTAACGACACCCCTGGTTATTTATGCAATTTTCTTTCCTGCTTGGTTTATGAAAGCGGGCTGCAGTGCAAATGTGCTCAGTTGAGACAGATGTGTGATGCTTTCACGTGCTTCTCCAACAATGAGCTCCACCCGCGTACTGAAAGTGGTTTGACTCAGTTCAGCTGTGTATGGTAAAGCCATAAGGCTAGTGTGGATGTGCACGTACGAAGGATGCAGACAGAAAGAGAGAGAGAGAGAGAGAGAAAGAAAGAGAGAGAGAGAGAGAGAGAAAGAGAGAGAGAGTGAAAGAGAAAGAGAGAGATGGCGCGAAAAAGTAATTTTTGAAAACTCAAATGTAATTTGTCAATGGCCCTTACAACGTACAGTGGGACTTTTAAATTAAGATAAACATACAAAATTAATAATATTATACTGTGAATTTTTAATTTATATTAACAAATGGTCAGGGGACAAATAAATAATATTAGAATTATATATATTAAAACAAAGTAAAATTATCTAAATGCCTTTTTATTTTTTTAAGAAATATATATTTTTAATAACAACAAGCACTAAACTGAATATTAAAAATAACTATTAAAATGCTAAACTTACCTGTTGTTGTGTATAAAGAATACTGATGGATTAAATATAAATAACTAAACCAAATTTAAACTAAACGTATTGTTTTGTTACTTGTGAATCATTAAACTGTTTCGAGTAGTGATGGGCGATTTCGAAGCACGCTTCATGAGGCTTCGAAACATTAACGAATCTTTTGTTTTGAATCATTGGTTCGGAGATTTCTTCAAACTGGCCAAAGTCACGTGATTTTAGCAAACGAGGCTTCATTACGTCATAACTGTTTCGAAACGTTTCGAAAATCCGACGATTCACAACTTAGGGGGAGTTGATCACTAATGACTAGTGTATGTGAACTCGGGTCAGTTTTATTATAAAAGTTTATAAAACATTCATCCTTCTGACTAAAAACAATACCATTTTGTCTACTTTTTGTTTATAGACAGATTTAATTACAAAAATATGCATAATTAAAAAGGGAGTTTGTTTTAATGATTTGTTTGCCAAAAATAAAACTAAAAACACAGAATACACTTTTAATTATGTCTTAATTAAATGAAATAATTAATGTTTCTTAAAAACATATTTTTAGAACAATCTTGCTATAATTTTGTAAAAAGTGTCAAATGTTTGGACAGATCTTGCAGCTTTTACACTATTTTGACCAGCAGGTGTCGCCAACGTGTATGGTTTTTCGAACGCTTCGAAAAACTGAATCAATTTACGAAGCAATTGGTTGAATTGATTCAAAGCTTCGAAAAGCTTCATTTCTTCCATCACTAGTTTCGAGGGCGTTCAGCGGCTTTCATTCATGAATATTAACTAGCCATCCTTCTTTATTAATATATAAAGCTCAAAATCCCTTTGGTCAAGCCTATTGGTTTACGTCACATAGCGTAATTAATATTCATGAGGCAAGTCTTCGCCATAGTAGAATTCGTAAATTCTTTAGCCGGCAGCGTCAAAGACAAACGCCGTGTGGACTTCAAAACACAAATAATGTCTTACACAGATTTACTGGGTATGTACAAATACTTAATATTGTACCTTCCCCTATTAATTTAATAAATGAGACATCTACCGCGTTTCTAAGCTGCTTTTAAGCGACCTGGATTTGAATCGGTACAAAAATAGCCGATGAGTTAAATTTAGACAGGACAGCCAAGAAACACACCTAGCATGCTAGCTTTAGCCATAGCTTTAGTGTACGTGCTAAGGGTTATTTTTTAAATTAAATATAGGTTTTTATTTTAAAACATTTTAATGTTGGAAAGCCTTCTTATTCCAACCTTCCCCGTAGTTTGCTGAATATATAAACGAAAAAGCCTGGGTTGTTTTTGTTGGCTAGCTTTGTGTTAGCCGTTAGCATGGACAGCAATAACATTGTGTTTGTTATCAAATATTGAATAGTTGACATTTACGTGCATTGAGTGTTAAACTGGCAACGTAAAAGCGTTTCTTAAGGTGTTAAAACATTTTGTGTATATAGTGATGTTAACCAATAGTTTATATGGGACTGTCAGCAGCACTTGGGTAACAGTTTAGTAGGCGTGTGCATGAAAAGAGGATACCTAACAGGTAAGATTGACAAAGTCTTGATATGAGCCCAAACAGTCCCACCACGATGCTAAAGATAAACATCTAGTTAGTAGGTTAGTCTGTGTATTTGTCCTAACAGTGACATTATGGACCTTTTCCAGAGTAGACTGATGTATAACCATGGATGAGGATGACAGTCAAGATGAGCTGATCAACAGAAACGTCTCTCACGGAAAAGGCAAAAGGCCTGCAATGTCTATTGTCTCTGATGATGGTTAGTATGCAGGCTTTCTTTGCATCCACACCTAGACCAGCACTCATAAATAATTTCTGTCTCCGTTCACTCCAATTCCATTTATGCACTTGGAAGATGCTTTTATCTAAAGTGACTTAGGCCCTGTTTACACTTGGTATCAAGATGTGTTTTGGTCGATTGAGTCACAATTGGAGTTTTACTCCGTCTCTCTTGTACACTTTCAACGGCTTTTGTCCTGATTACTACGAGGGGATGGTCTATGGGTGAATAAAACGCAAGCAGGAGAAATTACTCACTGGCAGATATTTTCAGTTTTAAGCATAAACTCAATTGATATTTATATATTTTCTTTAGAATAAGACTTAATTTCTTAGGTCATTTTGCTCCCCAGGTAAATTCATCTTTATTTACGAATTTGTAAATATTTATGCTGAAAAACAAGGCAATGATACCTTCATTTTTGCAGCGCATCTGCCACTTTTTTTGCTAAACGTTTTTAATGCATGATGTCACGTTTCAGAAGACAATTCAGAAGATGAAGGAGAATCAGAGGAAGAAGAGACAGACAGTGAGGAAGATGCTGATGGAGAGGAAGTTTTAGATGGCGAGGAAGAAGATGATGGAGAGGAGGATGACAGTGAAGGTAAGCATCAACATGTTAAAAGCCAAATGAAAATTTGTGTTAACTTTGTTCTTCCCAGTTTTTTTTAAGAATGATGACACTAGACTTAGCTGTGTCCCAAAACAAAGGCTGGATATTTTTGAAGGTCGCGTCCTCCAATGTGCTCAAAGCGAACTGAAATGAGACGGTCTAATGGTCTACGGAGGATCCAAAGCTGCAAGGGCTGTCAAAAGATTAATCACGATTAATTGCATAAAGAATAAAAGTTTGTGTTATATTGTGTATATATTTGTGTGTGTATTGTGTATAATTATGTATACATAAATACACATATACATGTATACATTTTAAAAACTTTTTAATTTTTACATAATATAAAATATATAAAAATCTAAATCTATCTATCGTTCTGTCTATCTGGGTGATTCTCACGAAAACTTGGTTTTAAAAATGTAAATGTAAAAATTGCTTAAATTTACTTTTTTTCCGACCAGACATTGAAAAACAAAGTCTGGAGTAAATGGGAACATTAATTTAAAAACTTTTACTTATCATTTAACACTTTTTGTAACATAATTTAAAAAATTTGTCCTAAAAAATCTCATTACCGCAATTTTCAAAATGACATGACTAATCTGAAAGAACGTAATTTGGAGATTCTGCACATGCATTTAAAATCAAAGTATTATGCTTCTATTAATTAAATTAACATTTAATAAGCATCTGTTGCGGTAATGATAATCAAAATGTCGTGTAAACATTCTGACAAGGCAATATTTCAAATTAACTGTAAAAAATGATCTTACCTGGTAGCCATCTTGAAGTAACTGGTCCATGTGCTTGGTCACTCAAAATCAAACTTTATTAAAATTCTGTATGTGTGCTTAAACTGTTCTCAAAAAGTGTTGCGGAGGATGAGAACATCAGGCATGGACACATCATTTTCCTTATTTTTCTTCATTATTATTATACATGAATATTCAGTAAATATTTTTTCTGTCATCTAAAGTAGTCTAGCAAAACATCCATTTATTTTTTTTCTTAATAATTTTGTGTTAATTTGATCAAATTACAACATAACGCATGTTCAAACACAGCCGGACACATTGCGGTAATGAGAATTTCAGCAGAAAATGAGATAAAATTTCCAATTATAAATTCTTATGTTGAAATCACACATTGTGCAAGGTAGAACACAGTATTGTGTTAATTCTGATGCTTTTTAATGTTACTATATTACACATTTTAAAGCTAAAATCATTAGTGCCGAGGTGTTTCAATGGTTTCGTATTGTGTCTATCTATCGATCTTTCGTTGTATCCATCTATCTGTCATGTCGATTGCATCTTGTACACATGCAAATGTTTTTTTTGTAACACAAAACATAATTTATAGTACTGAAACAGTAATGCCGCGTTCACACCAGCCGCGGTAGAGGCGGCAAAAACGCGCTATTTGCGTGTAGCTTGACGCTTGAACGTTTGAATTTACTTGCTTCATTCACGAGTGAAATTCTAGTCATTCGAGACATTCGCGTCATGGGAGGGGCTTCTGCGTACCGCGCCACAGGATGCCTAATCGCGTCTTTGCATTGACTTAACATGTAAATCACTCATGCTTGCCGCCTCTACCACATCTGGTGTGAACCCTACATGACAAGGACCATATTTTAGCAAAATACACACAGGTTTTAAATGATTATTTTAAAATATTCCAGCCGTCTCTGGATAGTCGCGGCTGTGAAGGATCCATTAGTTTATCCTTCACGACTTGAGGTTGGAAGTATGCATTTTGAGGCTTCATTTTAAACAGCCTTTGAATTGGGACAATCTTACTTGCCTTGAGTCGCACTGCTATGACATAATCGGTCTCGGCATGCATTCGAATTGGGACACAGATATTTTTGTCACTGATGCATTTATTCCACAAAGTGCTACAGCATTTTTACAAGGTTTGTAGCACATACTGGTTTGAATTGATGTGTTTGCCCATTTTAGCACAATATATGTGCATCATAACACAGACCAGACCACTTAATGCAACATGAATACACCCTATCTCAAACATATACTGGTTAAAAAGAGATAAATAATCTCATGCCTGTCTGTATGTTTAGATGAAGACTCTGGTAAGGTCCTGGAGGGAGCTGTAGGGAATGTTCCTGTGGAAGCAGCGGATCTGAGTTCGGATGAGGACTCTGAGAAATGCCCGATCTGTCTGAACTCTTTCCACGAGCAGCCCATAGCCACACCAGAAGCCTGTGAGCACTACTTCTGTCTGGACTGTTTACTGGAATGGTCAAAGGTAAAATTGATAAGATGTTTGATTGATTAGATAGCAAATGTTACTTCTTTCATTCACACGAGTTTTCAAGATTGAATGAATGACTATGTTAACCTGTTCAGCATGTACTCTTATGAATACAGATCAGTAAGAAAACATTTAAAAGATTGCAATTTATTTAGCAGCATTTAGTATTGTTCTTAACAGCCAAGCTTTTGCAAATACTTCCATAGATGTACTGTATATAACGGTCACCTTTTTCCTTTTGTCAAGAATGCCAACTCATGTCCCGTGGACCGCAAAGTATTTTATAACATTTTCTTGAGAAAGTGTTACAATGGCAAAGTCCAGAAAACAGTGAGTAACCTACTAGCATTTTTCCAATAGTAGTTTTTTATGATTGATTGTTGAAATTATTTATTTTAGTACTTGTTGGACGCAATTCAATAGGGATAAATGAATAATCTTTATATGCATTTGGGTAGATTGCAGTTCAGAAGCCAATAAAACCCGGACAGGAGGAGCAGGTGGATGTGGACTTGGATCAGACCAGCTGTGAAGTATGCGGAGGTCGAGACCGTGAAGATCGACTCTTGCTTTGCGATGGCTGTGATGCAGGGTAACACATTTATCAGAGCTGTGCTATATTTACAGATCTGTATTGAAAATAAAACATGTCATTCAAATTCACAATATTGCTTTGTGTTGCTAACCCTTCTACCCGTTTATTATTTCTATGATGCAACCTCACCTGTCTTTTTTTGTGAAAGGTACCATATGGAGTGTCTTACACCTCCTCTTGATGCTGTACCAGTAGAGGAATGGTTTTGCCCTGATTGCACCCCCAACAACCGCAACTCAGGTATTTTATCTTTCATTATTAAAAGACACCCTTATCCACAAACAGGGCTTAGATGTTATTAAAGGCAGGTAGGGCTGAAACGATTCATCGAGTTACTCGATTTACTCGATTCAAAAAATTCCTCGAGGCAAAAATTCTGCCTCGAAGCCTCGTTAAATTCCTATGACGCGCACTACACGCGCCAAGATCTGATTCACACGGACCGTTGTTCAATGTTCAGGAAGCACATCATAGCGCGTGGTACATTTTGAATTTAGTTGGCGCGATGGCAGAGAGCGAATATGTCCATAAACGCCAGAGAGAGACTGTCTAAAGTTTGGGATCATTACATTCAGCATCTGAACTGAAAACATCCACTGCTGTTTCACCAAGCGTCGATGAAACAAGGTAACATAGCTTCCGCTGATTTTAATCCCATACTGTATTTGTAGCGATGTCGTTATGCGGTTTGACTAGATATGATGTTTAGCTTTGATGTTTTTAAGGAGTAAACGTATTCACGTTCAATTGCAGGACAGTATAGATTAAAAAAGAACCCCTTGACACACACGCATGCACTACAGGTGTGTGTACCAAAAAACGGCACCACAGTGCAATCATATATGGGCAACTTGTAATCTGACATATTTTGTTCAATAATAATAATCTCTGTTTTATTGGAGTTTAGCATAATGAAGTTATTCTCTCTCACGCGAGTCAGACCGATCGCGCAATGCATCACATATGCTTAAACTTTTATGTAGCCACGCAACAATAATTTCAGCATGCATTCACTGTATACAGCGGGAGGTGATGTTTTGATTTTTCGAACGGATTCTTAACCTAAAATGCACCGCAATGCAAGTGATGCAAACCAAATGCAGCGTTCTATTGAAAAGTAATGTATGTATTTCTGCAGTACCAAAATGCAATGAAGCAACTGAACGTCTGACTGGGGTGTAACTCTTCCTCACGCACAGAACGCGTGCACACGCACAAACACAAGTGCACGTGCGCGCATACACACAGGTTGTTACCATAGCAAATAGGCTCACCCCAGAAATGATATATTATATGTTAAAAGCCTAATGGTAAATGCTGCAGGTGTAGAAATGTACATAAACCAGATATTTACTTTGATGTCAGGGCTAGATTACAGCATGAAACCTGTTGTGCATATTAATAAATTAAAGTGTTTAATTGTTGGTACTGGCACTTATAAACACTAAATGGGTAAAAAATTGAAATAAATAGGCTTATTTCTTGGAGCCAAATACCTCTGTTTTTTTTAGAAATAAAAGCCAAATGCTTGAACATTTTACAGCCAAGTCATTTTCGTTATGCATTATTTGTTTTGGTTGTTTAAAAACACACAAAAAAATTATCCGATTACTCGATTAATCGATCGATTCAGTGCTAGATTAATCGATTACAAAAAGAATCGATAGCTGCAGCCCTAAAGGCAGGGTATCTGATTTGATCCAAAAACATTTTTAGTCATGCTGGTTAAAAGTCTCCTCACATCCGGATAGCAATCACTTTAAGTTGTTTAAATGTGTTTGTAGAAATTTGTGTCATTTGTCAAAGGCTAGGACCAAAACATTTTCAACAAATCATAGATCTCGGACCAAGCGGACGTTGCCATTTTTGTCCCTCAGTCGTTAGCGTAATTTGAATGCCACCACACAGCTTGTTCACACAGACACCATACGGGTGATTCTCACGAAACTTGGTTTTAAAAATTTCAAGCATGAAAATGTAAAAATTGCTTAAATTTACCTTTTTTCCCACCTGACATTGAAAAACAAAGTCTGGAGTAAATGGGAACATTAATTTAAAAACTTTTACTTATCATTTATCACTTTTTGAAACATAATTTAAAAAATTTGTCCTAAAAAATCTCATTACCGCAACAGTCAGAAAACATCGACACTGACATATTTTCAAAATGACATGACAAACCTGAAAGAACACAATTTGGAGATTCTGCACATGCATTTAAAATCAAAGTATTATGCTTCTATTAAAATATTTCAAATTAACTGTAAAAAAATGAACTTACCTGGTAGCCATCTTGAAGTAACTGGTCCATGTGCTTGGTCACTCAAAATCAAACTTTATTAAAATTCTGTATGTGTGCTTAAACTGTTCTCAAAAAGTGTTGCGGAGGATGAGAACATCAGGCATGGACACATCATTTTCCTAATTTTTCTTCATTATTATTATACATGAATATTCAGTAAATATTTTTTCTGTCATCTAAAGTAGTTTAGCAAAACAGCCATTTATTTTTTTTCTTAATATTTTTGTGTTAACTTGATTAAATTACAACATAACGCATGTTCAAACACAGCCGGACACATTGCGGTAATGAGAAGTTCAGCAGAAAATGAGATAAAATTTCCAATTATAAATTCTTATGTTGAAATCACACATTGTGCAAGGTAGAACACAGTATTTTGTTAATTCTGATGCTCTTTAATGTTACTATATTACACATTTTAAAGCTAAAATCATTAGTGCCGTGGTGTTTCAATGATTTCGTGAGAATCACACATACGTCACGTGCACTCACCTCCCGTCTGTAAACAGAGGGAGAATGGTAAAAAAGAGAATGCTGGCGGGCAACTTTTAAAAAAATGGCTGGCAGGGAATGAGTTAAGATGTACTAATACTATTAATAATATTTGCTCTTGTTGTCTGTTTTAGGCTCAGATCAGGTTAGCGAGGAGGACAGCAGCTCTCTGCCCACCACCAGCCATTCCCGATCCAGACCCACCCGTGCCATCGCAAGGACCCAGCACAGCGAACGGGTTCGGGCCAACGTCAACAGGCATCGCATCACGCAGGCACGCACAGCAGCGCAGGTTTGCATGATGCTTTTGCTCGGCTGTCTAATCACAATTGGCGCATTAATTTCTTGACTGAAATTTGTGTTATAGGAATTATCAAGTTTGACCGTTTTCTAACTCTTACACTTAGGGAATCCCTAAATATTTATCTACCTCACAGTATTTGTTACAAATGTGGTTTATTAAGGGAAGTGTGCAAGCATTTTGGCATGAAATTTTGGTGTGATTAATTTTTTCTTACTAATTATGAAAATAACAATAATTAATGTCCGTAAGGTTTACGAGATGCACATCTGTGTATTATGAAATTATCACTTCATTCTTGAGATGTGTTATGCTATGAAGTCAAATTGTTTGATTTGCCAAGCGGATAAGTGATTTCATATTCTATGTTTTTAGCTTGCGCCAAGATATTTGATGCAGTCCACATGGTTGGATGACACCATCAACGCTGTAGTGGCCGGACTCAACACTGCCGTGTACGTGCGAGACCTTACCCCACGCCCCAAGCCTCGCCGGAAGAGGAGGACAGGTGAGACGAACAGAAAAAACCCTCTGATTTTGTGTTGTAGCAAGTGTACCTCTGTTTCTGATGTGACTTCTGATCAAACAGTTAAAAGAAGGAAAACCAAAGGCAAATCCTCAGCAGCCTCCGGAGGGAAAACAAACCTGGGTGTTAAAAGGCGGAGACGCAAAGTCAGGAAGTCAAAATCCAGGCGAAAATTGGTGAGTTTAGGAAAGATGCAAACACTATTCTGTAAAAAGTATATAACTATATATTTCAGAATTTATCTCCAAAAACTATTTCTATTCCCAATACAGAATACAGATCTGCCCTTGTGTCAATTTGGTGCCAAAATTTTTACCAATAAAATCATAGTACCAACCCATAGGTTCTGTATTAAAGGGGCCATGACATGATTCCTTGTATTATTTTATTAGGATCTCTAAGGTGTACCCTATAATATTACTCAAAATTGTTTGCAGATAAACATACACATTTAAGTAATTTATGACCATTTCCCACCCTGCTTTTCATCCTCAGATTGAAACAGATTTGTGTCTTTTCCCTTTAAGAGTGTTCGGCCTGGCTCTGTGTCCCGCCCACTTTTATGATTGACAGCCTACATGCTGCGGCTACTATGCAGTTTCACTACAAATACAGTAAATTATTAAATCAAATGAGTGATGCTTCCCTGAGTTAAAGGGCACCTATTATGCAAAATCCACTGTTTGGTCATTAATGAGTTGGCACACAACAATCCTAGAATTAAAAATATCCACCTTCTTTTTTTAACCCCTATTAAACCAAAGCAGCCTCTTAAGACATGCTGTTTTAATTCTCTTGTTAATGTGACATCACACAATCAAAGCCCTGCCCATGGCCACTGACTGACTGGTTAATTTTACACAGTTTTTTTTAATCTGTTTGTTAGCACACGAATGCGGATAAATATACTATTCTTTCAGACTGTATTCACAGGAATCAAATCTGTTTTAACTGAAAGTGCTTATTGTCTGTTGGAAATGGAGTAAGGAGTCATAGCTAATGAAAAGGCGCTTTTTGTTCCCACTCAGATAGGGTCATTTTGGACGTGCTATAACAAATTATCTTTGCCATATGAGCTGTAACTTCACAGGCACATTCTAAGCACACCTGAAACATATTTTATCTTGTAAAAATAGCCATAATATGTGCCCTTTGATACATTACACGATATAGTTAACATTACATTAGAAATAATTAATGAAGAAATGCAAAAAAAAGAGTATTTTTGATGTGTTATTCTTACGATCAAAATGTCGCAGGCAACTAGGCAACAACATTCACATCTGTTACAGTGTGTTAGTATGCACTATAACATGCACACTCTTGCTACACATTAAAAATGTATATACTTTCCTATAACAAAAACAGACATAGATAGTATACGTATGCGAATTCTAATGCATTGTTCCTGGGCTAAGCCTAATCTGAATTGTTTTGCCATTGCAGGTCGTGAAAAACAAAACTAATTCCAGAGGTCGAATTGCGCGGAGTTTAGGGATTAGGAAACCCAGATCTGGTTCAACCATACCTTCAGTTTATCGACCGTCTGAGTCCAGTTTAGGAAGTATGCGGGCAGAGATCGGAGCAGCCTCCTTTTCTGTGTATGGAGATCCCTTTGACCTGGACCCCTTTGATGACCGGTACAGTTTTACTAAGAATCATTTTGTTTTGTCTTTAAATTGACCATTTTTGTATACTGTTGAATTATGGTGGACATTTGTGTTGCATCTTCTTAGAGAGGAGGAGATTGAAGTTCAAACACCCTTGTCTGTTCTGGATGCCAAACGCCGTGGCCTGTCCCGTTCTGCACTGCGCTCCCATCAGCCTGTGGCCCGTCCCATTACTGCTGGTCTCTCCAGGTTAGTACTAGCAGTGGGTTACAGAATCCTTATTTTGGACCAATAAATTTGTAAATGTACAATTCTAGCTTTTATTCTCCTTTTCCAATGCTTTCTAGGAGTGGTGGTGTGAGTATCCCACATTTGGCAGAGGTCGGAGCAGAAGCTCCAGTGCCTGATCTTCTGGGGAGTATTCTCAGTGGTCAGAGCATGCTCCTTATGGACAGTTCAGATGTGGTCATCAACAGAGACGGCTCTCTTAAAGCCACAAAACCTGGTAAGTTATACTAAGGAAAACTATAAGTTTATAACAGCTGTGGACTGAGCTGTTGGTTGCAATTTGCAATCTCACGGCTAGATGCCACTAAAACCGACACATGGGGCCTTTAATAATGGATCACATTTCTTGTAAATGTTTGTAGGTTATGTTGCATGATTGACATACAAAAGTAAGAAATCAAAAGTGTTCATTTTTTTATAACAGTGTGCCTGTCCTTGCCAAGGAGCACAGTCCCTAGAGAATCAAGCTCGGGGGAAACAGCAAGCCTGCCAAACTCCGAAACGAGTCCTTTTCACAACGGCGAAGGTGCCGGTCCTTCCTCTAGCCCCTTAAGTTCCTCTGGTTCCTGTTCAACACCACAGAATCCCACATCTCCATGTCCACCCATAAACTCTCCACATCTTCCTTTCTCTTTCCCATCTTCTACGGGACATCCTCGCTTGCATCCGGGACCTTCATCTAAACCAGTCGCCTTAAACCCCCAGAGACCTGGAAATGGGATAAGAGGCCTTTCTGACACTCAACATCAAGACAAGGGCAGCACCCCCCGTCAACCGCCTGTAAAAAAGCCCCCTCCCAAGCCTGTATGGGTGGACGTTTCTATTTTACCAAGGATACCCAAAATTAAAAAGGAGGGTACCTCCAGTGGCAATAATAGTGGAGGTGGTAGTAGTTTGCCCGAGTCTTCTGTGACCAGCTTAGCAGGCAATACAGGTAGGGCACACACTGTCGACCAGCAAGGGACAAGTAACCGTGAGCCAGACAGGAGAGTGGATGCTCAAAGGCAAAGACCAGACAGGGCTGGTGCTTCATCTACTTTTTCTAGCTCTTTTACCTCCACCTCATCTTCCGTAGGTGCCTCTTCCAACTCGCGTCCGTCCTCTTCTTCCGTTAGTTTCCGCATTAACTCCAGCGGAAACCCGTGGCATGCTCGGCGACTTTCTGCATCAGGAGGGACTCTGCCAGGCAATAATGAGGAAACCGTAAAGAGAAATGATAAAAGAAAAAAGATGATGATGTCTTTCAGATCACAGTCTAAAGAGGTCAAAAAGGAGACCTATGACCCCTTTGACCCTACAGGGTCTGATTCTTCTGATAATGAACCGGAGAATCAAGGTCCTGATGTTAGCACCCCAAATACTAGTGTGCCAGTAGGACCCAATGAGGACGCCTGTCATCAAGTCAAATCTGAGCCTGTGGATGTAGATTTTATGGATGTGGAAAGCGACTCTGAAATATGTCCATTAGTAAAAATGGAGCCAGAGTCTTCGAGCGAATCCAGACAGTCCCCATATCAACTGGAGACAGTCCAATTTGATACACCTAATGTTGGGGATTCTAGCAGTTGGGAGATAAAGTTTGAAAATGATCACAGTGGACAACAGGAAAACCCGTTTAAGAAAAACTCAGAATCAAGCTCGTCCTGCAATGTTAAAAACGTTACGATTAAGGTAAAGTCTGAGCCTGGGACTGAACCGCTATCTGACAGCCCTCAATCAAAGACACTTAAAGAGGAGCACCCAGTGAATTTACAGCAATCTTCAAAAGGGAATATGATGAGTAAAGGTCCGTCTCCATTCGACGAGCCTTGTAATGCTGCTAATATCATAGCAAAGGAGAAAAGGGAAAGATCTCACAAGTCCGAATCCAAGGACAGGAGGAGGTCACCCTCCGATTCCCAAAGTCCACCTAAAGATGCGCACAAAAAGAAACACTCAAAGTCGAAAGACAAAAGAAGGTCGCGCTCAAAATCGAGGGATCGGCATCAGTCGGATTCAAAATCTAGAGAGAGGCCAAGGTCTCGCTCAAGATCTAGGGAGAGAAAACGTCCACGATCGAGAGACAGGAGACGTTCGTCTAGTTCTAGCAGTAGAGAGAGGAAAACCAGGAGGAAGAGAGCCAGCCGTGAGAGGAGCGACAGCAGAGGACGAGAGAGACACAGGAAGAGGTCGAAAGAGAAAAAACGCTCTCGATCCCGTTCGCATTCCAGGTCGAGATCGAGAGAGAGGCGGAAGAGATCAAAGGATTACGCTGAGAGGTCAAAGAGGCGCAGATCAAGATCTAGGGATAGAAAAAGGCGAGAGGATCGATCGGAGAGCTCTCGATATACAGACAAGATCTCTTATAAAGCAGAGCCCATGTCCACTCTAAATGCAGACAAGACTGTAGCTCATTCGAAAGTAGAAGAAAAAGATTTTAAAGCAATTGAGTGCAAGAGTACGCTTTCATTACCATCGGTTAAACAAGAGGTACAGTCGGTCAAGAGTCCAACTCCAGGGTCATCAAGGCATGGGGACCAAACCGAAATGCGTACAGAAACCAAAAAAGACATTTCACTTGAAATTTCAGATGAGCTAAAAATGTTTAAGCCTGAAGAAGTCAAACAGGAGAAACCTTGGCCCATTGGTACAGTTAAGGAGTTGGAAGATATTAAGAAAGAGGAGGAACTCTCGGGTGGAGAATTAGATGCTGATAAAGACACACAGACCAAACCGTTCACATCACAAATCTTCAGTGAAGAATCTCCAGAACTAAATGAAATTAAGTCAGACATCATTGATTCAGAAAAGAGCCAAGCTTGCAATCCAGAAGATGAAACCAAAAATATGAACATTGATCAAATATGGCCTGATGAAGATAATTCGCCACGTTGCAGTGACAACCCGCTTGTCATCAGTTTAGACGCACCTGATGCCGACTCTGAAAACTGTAAAAAGGAGAGCATGGAGCCAAATTGGTCTCCTCCGTTCATGGATGAGATTGAGGTGACACTCGCCGAACCATCAGACCCAATGAAACAAGACCCTGTAAATACCTCTGATGAAGATATCAATGTCGATTATTTGATAGACAATTTGGATTTCATTAAGAAGGAAATGAGTGAGAGCTCTGCAGCCAATTCAACAGATGTTGGTGAAGAAGCGTCAGCGACGGATAAGCCAACAACCGAATTTGCATCAAGTGGTGGAAAGTCCAAATCACAGGGAAAGCGAGTCACCTGGAATTTGCAGGAACCAGAACCCCAGTCTGACAAAATGAGCAGTGAGTACATTTTAAAGGTTAATAATGTTAAACATGAATTCATCATATTTATAAATATGGAAGAACTAGCAAATATAAGCAAATGTTTTTGTACTCTTTACATAAGAGATGCACCGATCGACCGATTTTGCTCAGCCAATTTTACTTTTTAACCAACCGGTCAGTCTCAAGACATGGTCTTGGGGTTTAAACCCGCAGTACGCCAGTGCCTATATTGATTCCTGCCCCACATCCGCGCCGCAAATGACACGTTGATATGCAGGACTCTGCTCTAATTTACCAGCCGTTCTCCAGGCAGAGGCCTCAGTAATCTGCTAAACTTCCTCAGCCCATCTCGAACGTCAAGTTTTCCCAAGTTATCACACACATACACACAGCCAGTTACAAGCCAATTTCAAAGCAGCAATCAGTTTTACAACTGATATGTAAAATAATCACTAGGGTTGGGAATTAAATTTCGATTAGCGGAATCGAATTTGGAATCAGAATCGATACATTTGAAACGATGCCCAACTTTAATAATCAAATACTGAGTCTGAGAGCAATTTATTTTCAGATCTGTTCAAATGAAAAGATTATGTAATTTGATGCAGTTTGGGTGAACATGCAATGTTTTAATTTAATTTATGTTGAAAAAAAAGTTTTTTATAAAAGAAAAGTTGATTTCTGTTTGTAGCCTATGTGCTGTCAATTATAATTCTTATTATACAGAAAAATCAGAAATCGTAATCGACCAAGAAAATTGCAACCATCTCTTATTTACTTTGCTTTAAAGGGATAGTTTGGCCAAAAATGATAATAAACCCATGATTTACTCAACACCGAAGCCGTCCGAGATGCATATTTTCATCATTTTCAGACGAACACATTTTCAGTTGTTTTAGAAAATATCTTATATCTTCCAGCTGCTAAACAGTAAAGTTATGGGGTCCAGCTCCTTGAGCCTCCTTCAAGTCCAAAAAATGTGCATATATCGTTCCCCAAAGAAATCCAAACTCCAGGATGATAAACCAAGGGCCTTCTGAGGGTAATCTGCGCAGTGGTGTTGTAGAAATATCCATATTTAGAACTTTATAAGCGAAAATAACAAGCTTCCTATAACGCCGCCATCTTAGACTCAGCGTAGTGTACGCATTTTTCTTAGTGACGTATGACCAAGCGTGCCGCACCAGCCCTGAAAAGTGAAGCCAAAACGTCTCGATCGCCCCCCAGTGACTGGTCCCAGTATAGGTCATAAACCCCGCCTCCCCATGTTATTCAATAGGACTTGAGACCAACTAAAAAAATTAATTACACTTCAATGATCTTTTTTCCGAAGCTGGTTTCTGTCCTTTACTGTAGTTTTTATCACGCTGATGTAAATTAAAATGTTTGTTTTTAAAATAGGTTTGTGTTTAGTTAGTTATTAATGATATAAACAGTGGTGTCACATCATGATTGACAGCTGTGATATCGTGTGATATGCGCATTCTACGAGAGCGAGGGCGGGGTTTTGATTTCGCGGATTCTCTTCCTGCTCACTACTACGCATGACTGGTGCCGAAATCGCTACTGCGCAGACTCAAGACCCAAGATGTCAGCGCCGTATTGGGACACTGGCGGCTTCACTTTTCACCAATGGAAGAGAGCGAACAGGCGTCGTCCATCTTTTTTTACAGTCTATGCGTATGACAAATGCGGAGGGCGGGGGCACAGAGAAGCAGCACAGAACCCTACATAAACTGCGTATGCTCTCATATTGAATGTGAATGCGACTCATCTTGAATGCGAAGATGGCGGCATTACCAGAAGCTAGTTATTTTCGTTTATAAAGTTTTAATTTGTGTATATTACTACAACAAAACGGAAGGCCTTTATTTATCATTGTGGCCCTGTTTGGATTTATTTTGTGAAGGACGGATGCACATTTTTTTGGACTTGGAGGATGTGGACCCCTTAACTTTACATATGATTAACTGAAAGATCTAAAACATTTTCTAAAATAACTGAAAATGTGTTTGTCTGTAAAATTATGGACATGTGCATCTCAGACGGCTTCGGGGTGAGTAAGTCATGAGTTTATTAATATCATTTTTGGCCGAACTATCCCTTTAAGTGTGAAGGTGTAGAAATTTTTTAAAACTCCTGGTTTCTGAGTGTTTTTCTTCTTCACTTTTAGAAATTGCGCTGTTCAAACTTAAACTCAAGCAGGAGGGGTTTCGACGATCTACTGTCGCTCCGCAAACCTCCGTTCAGGTACAGACTCTACTTGTGTCTTCATTCACAAAACTACTGTGTTTTCCTGAATTAATTGATTTCACATTGATTTCAATCTTTGAATCTCTGAAATGATCTTATAATGATCTCAGTCAGTATTAACTCATTCACCGCCATTGACGAGTTATCTCGTCAATTATGAGTTAATATTTAACTAATAAATATGCCTTTCTGGACGAATTTCAAAGTGAAAGTGTAATACCGCTTTTATCCACTAGATGCCGCCAAACCGAATTTATCAAAAACGGAAGTTAAAAAGATTTAATGATTTATTTTAACTGCCTTTATCTTTGATAGTCATTCTGAGTCTTATCTTTAACATACATTCCTTTACAAAAACGCAAATTTTTAAGCTTTTTGCTCAAAATGTTGTATTTTTAAAGAGAAATATCCATATTTCCGTGGTAAAGTTAAGTGGAAAAAGTAAATATATAATGAAACGTTTTTTCCCCATTTTGTTTGTTTGTTTGTTTGTTTATTGTTTGTTTGAATGCAGAGGGTGTGTTCTTTAATTTGATATAATTTGTATGTTTATATATTTATAGAAGATAATTTTTCCTGCAAGGAATTTTGTGAAACTTTTGTTAAAATCACAAAAATGCAGATGGGCAACTTTTCTCAAAAAGGCTGGCGGTGAATGAGTTAAAGATATCAATTTTATATTTTCACAGAATGTTCTTTAAATTATGAAGGATGATTTTCAGGAAAACGCAAAAAAGTAATATTCATTTGTGATGGAATGAGGGTGAATAAGTTCAAGTTCATTTGTATAGCACATTTACACAACCAGCAGGCTGACCAAAGGGCTTTTCAGTAGCTCAAGGACCATACATGCATATACATTAAATTACACAGACAAAAATAAGTAAAAAATAAAAACACAAAAACAATAAGACATATAATATATAATATATAATTATATAAAAGAAGATATAAAAGCAACAGGTAAGGACAACCCATTTTACGGAGAACCCTAGCATAAAGTCGGTACACTAGGAAAAACAAGCATGTTTAAATATTGAAAGAATTTAACATGTTTAGTGAACTAATCCTTCACACATGTAGTTACTTTAGACAAACAGTGGGTGGCATCAGATTACTGTTTGCTTGCAATCCCTCGGAGCCGGAGGTAAAACAATGATGATGCAATTCAGTAACCGTGAGACCGAGACTGAAACTGAAAACAGGCCAGTAAGGCATCATTTCAGACGAAACGAAAGTTAACGTTACACTGGAAAAACTGTATCTACCTTTGTCAAGACTTTATCAAAAACAAAACTTAGTAGTAGTTAGGAGTCATTATTGGTATATTTATAATAATAATCACTGCATTTGTGTATATATGACTCTTTAAAAGAAATTATACAGCAATACTAAACAAAACATTTAAATCCTTTGAATCAAATTTTTATGCTTGCCATCCTCTCAGGAAATACCCTTGGGATATTACAGGAAATCAGAACAATCTTTCACGCATTTTATGGGAATTTTACGGACATGTCTTTACAAGTTAATTGCAATAGTCTCATAAGTCTGTTTCCTCCTGAAGGATAAAGCTCAGGCTGAACTCACAGAAAACGTTTCCAGTCCGCTGTCCCAAGACAAACCCAGCAGACGAAAATCCCAAAAGGAAGAAGTTTTTCAGGATCCCCAACAGAAGGAGATGGTGAGCCAGGCAGTGCACCAACATCTGCATCCAAAATAACACACGCAACACGTGCTTCTTGAATCCTGGTTGTCCTTTTGCACTTTTCATCTCGATGAAGATTCATTGTAGAGCTAAATCTGATTTTCTGAGAAAATTAAGACTTCACAGCCTTGAACCGAAAAAAACCCCCAGCTCAGAGATTTAGCAGCATTCAATCACTCTTATGAGGAAATTAATTAATTTTTTACTAATTTATTACTTTACAACTAGTCTGACTCAGAACCGCCCAGGAAGAAGAGGGGCGGTTAAGCAACCATAACTTTGCATAACTTTGAAGGGTGGTGAAATCATGAAAGATAAGATCTAGTGATAACGTAAATAAACTGGAATGTGTAAACAACCCATGTATGCCTTTCAATTCTGATTTGGGGATTTCGATTTCAGATTATGGGTAGTCTAGTTATGTTTAAGTTTAAGTGCTTATCTATGGCTTTTACAGAAGCATAATTACATGACAACCTCCCAGCACATGCAATGTCTTCTTTAAAGGATTACTCCCCACTTCCAGATAAAAAAATCCAGATAATTTACTCACCCCCATGTCATTCAAGATGTTATGTCTTTCTTTGGTAAGTCGAGAGGAAATTTGGGTTTTTTGAGGAAAACATTCCAGGATTTTTCTCCATGTATGGACTTTAGTGGATCTCAACGGTTTGCAGTTTCAATGCAGCTTCAAAGGGCTCTAAACGATCCCGACCGAGGCATAAGGGTTTTATCCAGCGAAAGAATCACAGAAATTTAAAAAATAAAACTTTTTACTTTGTAATTATAACTAAAAAGTTAGACTTCTCGTCTTGCACTAGCCATGTGATGCGCAAGCGCGACCTTCTGTATTACGTAATCACGACGCAAGGTCACACGTTACATGCTGAAACGCACATTTTAAACAATAAACTGACACAAAGACGTTAATATCATTCAACATACAACATCATCTAAGCGGTCCACTTGCACTGCAAAAAATTATTTTCAAGAATAAATGTTCTTAGTATTTTTGTCTTGTTTTCAGTAAAAATATCTAAAAATTCTTAAATTAAGATGCTTTTTCTTGATGAGCAAATCGACCCAAGAAAATAAGTCCATGTTTTTAGACCAATAATATCAAATTTAAGTGATTTTCTGCATAAAACAAGCAAAAAAATTGCCAATGGGGTAAGCAAAAAATCTTTAACATTTTTCTTAAACTAAATTCAAGATTTTTTGGCTTGTTTAAAATCACTTAAATTTGAAAAGCATCTTAATTTAACATTTTTTTTTCTTGAAAATCATTTTTTGCAGTGTAAACATTGAAGCTATACACTGCAAAAATGACTTTCTTACTTAGTATTTTTGTCTTGTTTTCAGTAAAAATATCTAAAAATTCTAAAATTAATTCAATTCAATTTTATTTATATAGCGCTTTTCACAAAAGTCAATTGTTTCAAAGCAGCTTTACATAAATAGAAGCAGTGAAAAGCACAGAAAAACGACAGATAGCACAACAAAATACATAATAGCATAAGCAGGTAAATTTGCTGCAGCTATGACTCAATATTATAAGCGAACGTATTACTAAAGTAACATCTAGAAGAGGAAGCCTAAGTAAAGCCCAAAAAGGCTGCCTCCCCGGGGTAAAAAAAACCCTAGGAGAAAAAAACCCCGGGCTTTTTAGCAGAGGAAGTTAAAAAAAAGTCCTAGGAGGGAAAACCCTTGGGAGAACAGATAAGGAGATTTAGCGGAGATTAAGCGGGTTCTGCCGGTGATCGTTGGTCAGGCATCAGCTGGGCATCACGTTGAAGCAGTGTTTCCTCTAGGATTTTTTCCAGCTGTGGCGGCAGGGGGCGCCCATGATGATTATAAATGTACATCATTTTTTTTATGTAGAATATAGGCTACAGTAAACTAACATGTATTTTTTATCATTTTCATGCTGTCATTTACGTTTCCTTATATTTGTAGCATATTGCTTTTCTATGTTTGATCTAAACTGTATTTTCTTAAAAAATACGTAAGTTTTATAGCTTCATACGGATCTTTCATTGTAGTTTTTATGTAGTGTGCAAGTCCGTGCTCATGTTTAGCGTTACAGAGCTGTTGCAAAGTCACGCACAGTCCTGTTTGATAATCCGCACCGCTGTGATTGACAGAACACCTGACCCGACATCAGTAGCAATTTATTCCAGCATTCCACACCCGGCCTGTTTGACATAAAGAGCCCGACCCGGTCACACCGCAATCGCGCAGCTAAATATAAACCTTTATCGTTCTTCAGACAGAGCTTAAACACAAATAAGCCATTTAAAAACTGCTACCTATCGGAATCGAGTCGAATTTTGGTCTTGGATGTTAGACCTGCAGTTTAGCCTACTATTGCTTATTGAGTCCCGACCTGCATCTACAACGCAAATGACACGTTAATATTATTATACCCGTTACATCAAATATTATGCGGTTCACCCGCGGGTACCCCGATCCCGCTGTCTGAAAACAGATGAAACCGTCTTACCGTCTGCCTCAAGTTTTTATCACCAACGTCCGTCTCTTCCACAGGAATAATGTAAGTTTCCTTCCAAACAAATTCGACTATTAACGTCTTGCAGTCGCATTTAATTAGTATTCAGTGTTTAGCCTTTTGTTTTTGAACAAAACATCTTATCATTTAATGTGAAACTTTGTGAGGGTCGATCTAAAGCACAGAAGACGCGCTGCGTTTATAGCCTATATTCTGAATAACTAAAGGCCTGATAAGTTGATAATATGAGTACAGTGATTCCAAATGAATGTCCAAAAAACTTGTAATATGTTAAATCGAAAGTTTAATCATGTCTTTTCTCGCAGCCCAGCGCTGCGTCCGTGTATATGCGCATGTGAAAAGGATACGCGTGATGACCTTGCAACTTAAATTACCCTTAATTTATTGCCATGCAGATAAAAGTAAAATAACATTCGAAACTAAACATTTTTTATTTTTATTTGTGTAAACTCACAATAAGGAGAAAACCTTGTGCTTATTTAAAATCATTAAAAACATGACGTGCTTTCTGCTGCTTTGGTTTAACAGCGCGTCACAAAGAACAGCAACTCAAATGCTTTTTTAATTGTCAATCTGATAATTATAACATATTTCGTGTAGGCTTATTTATTTTATTATTAATTCTCAAATCAGAGACGTAGCCTAATCAACATCTGTTGATTTAAATCTATTTGTGCATGAAACTAAACCCATGGGGGAAATGATGATACTTTAGGAGATTTATTTATTATAAATGAGTGAACAACGCGAATCCAGAAAGGAATTTATTTCTTTAAAACAGCAAGTCTGGCAGGGCGGACATTTCGGTAGCTTTATTTATTTTGCGAGCTGCCGCCGTGGGTTTTGTCTAGAAGGGATTCAGAAAATGCAGAAAAGTTTAGGATTAGATTTGAAGGTAGGATTATTAGGATGAAAACAGCGGCTCTGGCTAAATGAGATACAAATACATCCTACAATCCTGTGAAATTTTGTGTTTAGAGTTGGGTTTGGGTGAAGGATTAGGATAAAACAGTGCTCATCCTGCGAGATTTCGTTTGCTGTATCCCTTCTATACACAACCGCAGGCGTGGCGGGGATGTTTTAGGCGTGGCGGCCCGCCACGGTTGAATGTATATAGCGGAAACACTGCGTTGAAGGACGGCCAGTAGATCAGAGGTGTGCCGACTTTCACATCTACTTTCACATTAAGACTTTCACATTAAGATGTATTTTCTTGATGAGCAAAATGACCCAAGAAAATAAGTCTAGTTTTTAGACAAAAAATATTAACTTTAAGAAAATTAGTGCTTAAAACAAGCAAAAAAATCTGTCAATAGAATAAGATTTTTTTTTTTCGAAATAGGTTTACTTTTTTCATAAACACTTAAAGGCAGGGTAGGCAGGAATTATCTAAAAAACTTTTTTACAAGTTTGTCTTTATATACAATGTATACAATATATTAAAATGTAAGTACTCTGAAAAAGAGCGTATAAAACTCGAGTGTCTGTAGACCTCTCACGACTGTGTTAAACACAGTTAATTATTTCCATCCGGGACGAAACATATGATTAGCTTGCTCAAATATCACTCTCTCTCGCGACCATGGCTCCACCCGTTGCTATGGGATCTGCCCAGACATGCGCACACCCGATTGATTTGAACGTGCACAAGGCAATAGAAAGAGCAATAGTACAGCAGAGAAATAGCATTCAACTCACAGAAACTGCATTCACATCTTACAGTACCTGCATATCCAGTCAGCGAAGGCAAAAAAGGAATAAACGAAGCAATCAAACGAGAGTAAATATCGCGTGGCTTTTCCTCGAGTCGATGATGCGGTAGCGGTATTGTCTGCGGAGTGTAGTCCTCGTCAGAGTCAACAATGCTTTCATCACAGAAACTCTTCCATGCAAAACACTGGCTTAATAGTGAGTACTAAAAGCCATCCGTTTATAAAAGCCATCTGTTTATATTCCTAGTGATAAAGTTAGGTGTATTATTACATGTGATTGTGACTTGATGTTATTACATGCACCGCGCTCCGTCCTCTCCGCTTGTCTGAGGTAATTCGCGCGTTCATGTGTTTTGGGGGCGTGGCTTAAGAAGAAACCCAGAAGGGAGGGGGTGGAGTGAATGGAAAAGTTGGCTGTGTTGGAGGCAGTGCTGAGGGGTCTACAGACACTCGATTTTTGTACTCTCTTTTTCAGAGTACTTACATTTTACTTATGTATTGATATATGGGGTCAGTTTGGACAGATTTGTAGAAAAGTTTTTTTTGGATGGTTCCTGCCTATTCTGCCTTTAATTCAAGAAAAAATTTCTTGTTCCATTGGCAGACTTAAAGTCATTTTGCTCATCAAGACAAAACATTTTAATTTAAGAATTTTTTTGATATTTTTACTGAAAACAAGACAAAAATACTGAGTAAGAAAGTCATTTTTGCAGTGTAGTTTCACATATGTCATTCGTTGCCTTTCGACGTGATTAAGTAATATATAAGGTCGCGCTGGCACATCACACGGCTAGCGCAAGACGAGTAGTTGTGGTTAAAAGTGCTTATTTTGAATTATTTTGGCGAAAATAACACTGCAAAAAAATGGTTTTTTAAGAAAATATTTTCTTAGTATTTTTGTCTTGTTTTCAGTACAAATGTCTAAAGATTCTTAAATCAAGATGCTTTTTCTTGATGAGCAAAATGACCCAAGAAAATAAGTCTAGTTTTTAGACCAAAAATATCAAATTTAAGTGATTTTGTGCATAAAAACAGCAAAAAAATCTGCCAATGGGGTAAGCAAATTTTTCTTGAATTTAGTCTTTAAGAAAATTTTTCAAGATTTTAAGATTAAGAGCTCTTTAAAAACTGTACTGAAACTGTAAACTGTTGGGGTCCGCTAAAGTTCACTATTTGGAGAAAAATCCTGTGATATTTTTTGTAAAAAACTTAATTTCTGCTCGACTGACAAAAGAAAGACAAACATCTTGGATGACATTGGGGTGAGTAAATTATCAATTAAATTTTTAAAAAGCGGAATATTCCTTTAAAAGATTTATGTTGTCATTGATTTTGCATAGCATTTACAAACCCAATTTTTTGATGGTTTTGTAGTACATGAAGAAACTTCACATGCAGGAACGAGCCATAGAAGAGGTCAAACTGGCAATAAAACCCTTCTATCAGAAAAGAGACATTACTAAGGAGGAATACAAGGAGATCTTGCGTAAGGCCGTTCAGAAGGTAAGCATTTTTTTAGTCACTTCCTCTTTAATACAAGGAATAACCCGACAAACACCTGTGACCAAGTTTCTGCAGTACAAAACAATAAGATATAAATAGACATGCAGGTAATATTTCGTTTCAGTATGTTGTTGTATGGAAATTACCCTATACGTTTCTCCTTTCACCCATTTAAGGTGTGTCACAGCAAGAGTGGCGAGATCAATCCAGTCAAAGTAGCCAACCTGGTCAAAGCCTACGTGGATAAGTATAAACACGCAAGGAAACACAAGAAAGAGGACAGTGGGCAGAGCCAACATACAGATACGTCAAACAGTATCGACTAGATTTTAATCTACGATGAAATGAAAAACTTTAAGGGCTCGGTCTGTTTTCAAGTAAATTTGTCTTTTTGATCGTTTGTATGTTTTATTGTGAAGATTATTTGAAAGTAAATATCTTTTCGATAATTGTGTGTCTAAAATACACTATACGTTCAAAGTCTATGTACCATTGTTTGAAAAGCGCTCAAGGGTTTGAGGTTTATGATAAATAATGGGTGGGGTACAATACACGTCAAGCTTTGACTAAAACTCGTAAGAAATTTCTAGGGCAATAATAGGCTACTGTCAGTTACTGACTTGTAGGCATGTCTGTCTTTTTTGTTTGTTTTTGCGAGTTGAGTTGAACTTTATATGATGGCCGCGAACAAAGTTTTTTTGTTTTACAGTTGCCTCTGTTCAGGTAGAAAGTTATGAGGACTGTTTAAGCGTAAGATACTAAAATGCTCGATTTGTTTCTGTATTGAGCCACACTGGAGAGACATTTAAATCTAAAATATTTCTTTTTTCGAAGAAGAATTATGAAAGAAAGTTATGTTGTATTAAAATATGCACATTACGTTAAAGTATCAGTAAGATCGACGTGCATAAAATAATCTGCAAATAATATAGGGTGGCCATACGTGCCATTCTTCCCGAACGCATTCTGGCCGGGATTTCTGTGCGTCTTCCGGAAGTCGTATTTGTTGACCGCATACGCCATTCAGTTAAAAACAGAAGACATACAATCGTAGTTTCATTCTTACCTTAAAAGGTAGCGGTTGCTTTTCTGTAATAATGACAATAATCCTCTATGATGTATGCGGTCGACAAATACGACTTCCGGAGGACGCACCGAAATCCTGGCCAGGGCGGAATGGCACGTATGGTCACCCTAAATAATATTGATTTAAATTATGAAAAAAAATCCACTCTCATGTTGAGTCTTCATGAGACTCGTAAAGCAACTTGGTTGATTCAATTTTGACTGAAACGTTAATAATTTAATTCAAACTGGAAAACTTGCAATAGACCTCACCTCACCCAGTAGACACTTGTTTTTTTATTCAGGTTTTGTAATGTAAATAAAGTGATATATGAGATTCTCCCATGATGTACAACTGTAATGCATCTTTGCTCAAATGTGGACATGTATTCGAATTTGTTTCTTTGTAATTTACTAATCTGTACAAATATACGTCGAGAGAAAACGATAATGGCTTAGAGGTGTAATCCAAACGGTCTTTCAGAAGATTTTCATGAATTAAGCTTTTATTTGTTCCAGAAGTGGATTGTAATATTTCGAAAATCAGTTTTCTCATTTAATTCGGTGGTGGTGAGGTGTACCGAATGCTTGGTCCGTTTACCTGTGACATATTGCATGAAATAGATTTGTGAATTGGAGCATCCATGTTGCTATTTGTAAATAATTTTATTAAATACATTATTTAATAAAAAAATCAATTTCACTTGACACGTTCATTATTTTACAATTCAAATACACTGCAAAATTTCCTTGTTGCACTTAACTTTAAAGGGACAATAAGTAGGAAATTGTATTTTGAATTCAAACGACGGTAGCCGTTATGTACTCGCTGATCTCCTTGTCCGTTTCAGCTAGTTCACGTGTTCTGAATGAAAACGCGTTGGTTGGCTAGTGCTTTTTGTCCCTCTCTGCTCTTATAGCTTTTCAATACGGCGGAACGACATGGAAGCTTTCTTGGACTTACCCGTTCAATGCAAGTAAAGAGACGAAATTCTAAGCTTACAAAGAAAAGTCAGATCACTGGCAGAGGTCATGTGACACCAATACGGACATATTTATGAATAAAGACATTGATTTTGATTAATAAAACACTTAAAATCCTACTTACTGTCCCTTTAAGTTAACTCAATTTGAAATTACAATTCATTTCAACTTTTTTTGACTAGTGATGAGTTATTATTAGTATACACTCACCTGAAGAATTATTAGGAACACCATACTAATACTGTGTTTGACCCCCTGTCGCCTTCAAAACTGCCTTAATTCTACGTGGCATTGGTTGAACAAGGTACAGAAAGCATTCTTTAGAAATGTTGGCCCATATTGATAGGATGGCATCTTGCAGTTAATGGAGATTTGTGGGATGTACATCCAGGGCACGAAGCTCCCGTTCCACCACATCCCAAAGATGCTCTATTGGGTTGAGATCTGGTGACTGTGGGGGCCATTTTAGTACAGTGAACTCATTGTCATGTTCAAGAAACCAATTTGAAATGATTCGAGTTTGTGACAAGATGCATTATCCTGCTGGAAGTAGCCATTAGAGGATGAGCACATGGTGGTCAAAATGGTCAGAAACAATGCTCAGGTAGGCCATGGCATTTAAAGGATGCCCAATTGGCACTAAAGGCCCCTTAGTAAAGGGTGCCAAGAAAACATCCCCCACACCATTACACCACCACCAGCCTGCACAGTGGTAACAAGGCATGATGGATCCATGTTCTCATTCTGTTTACGCCAAATTCTGACTGTACCATCTGAATGTCTCAACAGAAATTAAGACTCAGACCAGGCAACATTTCTCCAGTCTTCAACTTTACAATTTTGATGAGCTTGTGCAAATTGTAGCCTCTTTTTCCTATTTGTACTGGAGATGAGTGGTACCCGGTGTGTCTTCTGCTGTTGTAGCCCATCCGCCTCAAGGTTGTGTGTGTTGTGGCTTCACAAATGCTTTGCTGCATACCTCGGTTGTAACAAGTGGTTATTTCAGTCAAAGTTGCTCTTCTATCAGCTTGAATCAGTCGGCCCATTTTCCTGTGACCTCTAACATCAACAAGGCATTTTTGCCCACAGGACTGCCGCATACTGGATGTTTTTCCCTTTTCACACCATTCTTTGTAAATTCTAGAAATGGTTGTGCGTGAAAATCCCAGTAACCCCTAAATACAGGACCGCACACCTAAATGCATTGAAGCAACTGCCATGATTAGATAATTGCATTAATGAGAAATTGAACGGGTGTTCCTAATAATCATTTAGGTGAGTGTATATTCTGTCAGGAGATCCTTCTACAAGTTACACTGCACCTTTAATAACTTTGTGAGTTTACCAAATACCATTCGATATTTTCAAATACTAACAATAAGTTGTTTTGGTGTCAGTATCCGTGTCCGCCAATGGAAAAAAAAGTCTATTCCTGGGTTTAAATAGTGATTAATTTATTTTGTAATATGACACCAACATGTGCAAAGAAGCAATACACTATAATAAGCAATGCAAATTCGTCTCTTTGGGACGATGTGTGCAAGACTCTTCACAAGAAGATATAAATGATATAAAAATAGAAGATATTGACAAAGTTTCTGCTCATTTGAAAAATACAGTTTCAGTGAGATTTAAAAAAAAATATCAGAAAGACCGGGCCTTTTCTCACATAAATTTGGGACTATTACAAGACCAGAAAAGATCACCCAAAAAAGCCCCAATGGAACTTCCTGCTGATAAGTGCTCTAACTTTTTATTTTTTTTTAGAAGTGCAACATACATGCATATATACAAACTTGAACTTGGGGGGGTGTCTGAAATGTCAACTGTACATGTTTTCATTAATCACTGAATAAATATGTGAGTCTGGGGGGGGGGGGGGGGTTAAAACATTGTCAAGATTTAGAGTGCATTACAACTCAAAGAATTTATAAGGTCAAAAAGGCTGTTATGATGAGATATTTGCAAGCTAACATTTTCATTCCGAAGAGATGACGCTCCGTCATTCTGAGCCATCATGTGAAGTTCACGGCATATCAGCGGTACAACCTGTGCGGGGTGAAAAAAAGATTAAAGTTATAGCGTGCGAACACGATCAGAAATATATAAGCATTAAGAGAACGTGCATTAGGTGATATATTTACTTTGACAATGATAAGTTTCTTATTCAGTGGCTTTTCATCAGGCAGTTTTTCCCCGAAGCACAGGTAGATGGTGTAATCTGGAGATCCTCGTTTATTCTCGACAAAATCCTGTAGATCTGAAATAAAGACGAAACGGCGTGCTGGGTAATGTACATTGCAATAAAAACAAGACGCGGCCAGCATCTTTTTATATTTCTTACCTGTCCAGTACTTCTCGAAGCTGAACAGTTGTTCTTTGAAGTTCTGGTGTAGTTTCCTCGGTTCTGGGTTTTGGATCTCGGAGGGGTCCCTGGTGCTGACGTAGACTATACACATGTCCTGACGGAAGCCATAAATGCCCTTCGGTGTGATTTCCAGTTGCAGGCCTCTCTCAATGCTCTCTAGGATTCTTTCAGTGAGTTTGATCTGTACGTGGTCGACCAGATTCTCGGTGGACGGGAAGCATATGGGCCATCCCTTCAGCTCGGTGGGGTCACACCGGTAGTGAAAGTGTACCAATGGTGAATTCAGGCAGTCTTTGAAAACCTCTGTTTTTCTGTAGCTGATAGTGATCTCCAGGTCATTGATGTTACAGATGGTGGGTCTCTCTTGATACAACATAAATAACACAGTTTTGTGAGTTGCAATATTATGAGATCATAGAATATGCAAAAGATAAATAGTTGTTTTTTTGGGTTTACCTATAGGTTGTGGTTGCTGAACAGGGGGTGGCGTGTGATTCTGAACCAGGTCCTGCACACCTGAGTCGGGGGATTCGTTGTAGCTCATGCCGGTCTGTATGTTTTGTTGGGAGGTCTCCCATGGTTGGGGCTCTGCAAGATTAAAAGATATCGTAATTGTAGTCTCAATGGCAAACAATGTGAGTAGTAGAAGTATAACCATACATATAAGCAGTAGTAATAGTAATGAAATGCTGGCCTTAGTTGTGAGTAAATCTTTTACCTGTATATTGTTGATTCAGATCTATAGAATCCATCTGGTGGAGCAAGTCTTGCTGTTTGAGAAATACGACAAGAAAACTATTAACCTGAAATAATATTGTATGTAGCCAATAGGCAAGAGATCAAACATCAACAGACAAAGAATCTCTTATTTAAATCATGCTTAACATTTGACAAAGTTTCTTGTTTATTGTGTATGTATCTATTGATTTATACGTTCAAAAGTTACCTCCATATCTTGAGACATGTCAGTTGTATTGTACATCTGTTCAATGAATGGCACATTCGGCTCGACGTTCTGGGTCACTTGGTGATCTGAAATAAAATCGATTTGATTTTCAAATGCCGCCGTTGATTTCAATGTTTTTTATTATTGTGATGAATAAGTTGAACTCACTCTGTGGATGTATTATGCGGAAAATTTTGTGGGGATCATCCTGGTCTTTGGAGTGGTCATGAACAATCTCAAAGTATTTGCTAAGGCTATTAAGTGCACAACGGAAATTCCTCTTCCATTTTGCTTTGTCGTGAGGGTTCTCCTGGATTTTACCACTAACTACAGCCCATTCCTGTAACACATCGACAGGCATCAGGAAGTTTATAATGTAAATAATTATTAACAATACTAATTTTTACTCAGCTGTGTATTCAATTGGTAGAGTGTGGTGCTGGCAACGGGTTTGATCGCAGAGAACACATACTAAATGATGCATAGATGGTCATAGCACCCCTAGTGGTGATTATAATAATAGTAATTTAAAAATATTCGGTGTTTCGTGTTGCAATATCATTAATGCTGAAATGAAAGGTTGCCAATGCGATGGTGATGCAATGCCCTACCTTAAATATTTTGAAGTCCTCATCCTCTAGGTTTTTTCGTCCATTGTGTTTCCAGGGTATCCGAAAAGTATCATTATCCATCATGATCAATCCCTTATATTGGCCGCTTTTCACCTGATCTATAAGCCATGGGCCGAAGTGAGGTTTACCTGCTGCGCTGCTGTTAAAAATAATACAAAATCAGACGTCTTTATATGTGACATACCTCTTTTGTTTTTTCTAATCTTCCAGATGTGTCCAGGCTACAGTATGAATATAATTCCACATGAAAAAAATATTGTAATATATTGTAGTTTACTAGTATTTGCTATAGTAAATTGTAGTATTATTGTATGTACTAAACTTTGTGAATCCTATAGTGAACACTTAAAGGTGCAGTGTGTAAATTTTAGCGGCATCTAGTGGTGAGGTTGCGAATTGCAATCAACGGCGTAGTCCACTGCTCACCCCTTGCTTTTGAAACGCAGAGAGAAGCTTCTGTATCTGCCACCGGACAAACATGTCATTGTCGGAGACAACGTAGTAAAATAATTGTCCATTAAAAGCTTCTGTAGAAAAATGGCGGAACAAAATGGCAACTTCCATGTACGGGGACCCTCTTTGTATGTACCTAAAAAGGTCTCATTCTGAGACATAACGGTTCATTATGAAAGGTCTTTATACACCTCTGATAATATAGTTTTGTATATTATTTTGCATTTCTGTCAAGAGATCCTTCTAAAAATTACACACTGCACCTTTAAAGTGTATACTATTCTGTAGTAAATATTTATTGTGGTAAAGTTCAAAACCACTATAGTATTTGTTAGTTTTACTGCAGTTTACTATAGTATACTGAAGTATTTTGCATAGGGACAATATTATACAACCTTTACTATATTTCTACCATCTTAAGAAAAACTACTAAAACCAGCATATACTGGTCAGCTGGTTTTAGCTAATCTCTCACTCTGGTTTTAGAGTTTTGGCTATGCTGATTTAACAAGCTTGTTTTGGACACACGTTTGCCTGGTCAAGCTGTGGCCGGTTGCATAAACTTCTTAGACTAGTCTTAAAAGTTAAAAATGTATTTTATATTTTATTTCTTCAAGACTAATCATAACTGTTTTAAGTATGTTACGGAAATTTTTGAAACGACATTAAATAATATTTTTCAACGTTAACAAATTAACTTACGCGTTTTAAGCGTTCGGTCAGATATCAAGACGGAATACTGCGTTTATTTCGGTTATAGGAAAAAGGTTTTTAAGTCTTACCTCCACATTGCCGACATGACTGCAAGTTGTTTACTACCAGAGATTATTACTTTCAGTCCGTCTGAACTTGAGTACTACCCAAGATTGTTTTCTGTTGGTCTGAAGCGTCTTTCTTGTTTTATATCGACTGTGAAGTACCAGGACATCCCTTTTACGCGTGACAGAATATGTAGGCGTACTCGACTTCATGAGGCGCTGCGCAGATCGATCGGGATATGACGTCAAGATACCGCGAGAGCTGTGACTTCGAATTGCTCTCGCGGCACTCTGATTACAAACGCCAGTGTGAATGCGCAGCGCCGCGTGAAGTGCTACACGCCTTTTTTTTTTTTTTACAATGATAGCCAGACATAATAAACGTGACGTATTCGACGTATTGCATCATATTATTTCCGGTGTGGGGAAAAAGTTCGCTAATGTAAATTTCCCAGAAGAAATCTCCAAATACTACACCTGGTTATACCCGTTTCTGTGTGGTTTATCTTACCCTGTTTATTATTTTAGTCATTATGAAACTAAACTAAGGTGACCAGACGTCCCCGTTTTCCGGGGACAGTCCCGTTTTTTGGTGTTTTGTCCCCGACTAAAGCTGTCCCCGGAAATGTCCCCGTTTTACAGCATGTCCAAAACAACCAGCAAATACACTGGAAAAACCCGATCAACATAGCGTTTGTAGTACCAGACCGTAGGAATCATGTAATGATTATTTTAACCAGCAGAGGGGGCCGCGAGCTACTTATTACTTGCGCACGCCATTGATTTAGCAATGAATAATTTACAACGAGACACATGAGAAAGCATCATTATCATCAGTCAAGTTATCATAAGATATGAAAACAGTTAAAGTTATGGGGGCTTATTAAGGTACTAACTACTCATGTTAAATTAAAATAATAAACCAACGAAGTGAACTGATCACAGTATGTTACGGAGCATTTGTTTTGTGTAGGCTAAATATGTTTACATTTTGCATTATTCCTTCTGTTCTTCACGTTTACAATGTTATGAAATCAGCTGAAGTAGTACATTAGAAGTCATTTTTGATGGGGTATGTCTATTGTGTAAAAAACGGGAGAAAATTGATTTTTAGGCTACAGAAATTGTTCAATTAATTGAATTAGAAACACTGCAAAAAATGACTTTCTTATTGGTAGTTTTCTCTTGTTTTCAGTACAAATACAAAAGAATTCTCAAGATGCATTTTCTTGATGGGCAAAATGACCTAGGAATATAATTCTGATTTTCAGACCAAAATATAAAATTTGTGCTTATAACAAGCAAAAAAAATCTAACACTACTTAATTCAAGAAAAATATTTTTTGCATGTTTTAAGCACAAATTCACTTAAATTTATTTTTTTGTCTCAAATTTTTTTCTTAGGGGATTTTGCTTATCAAGAAAATGCATCTTTTTTTAAGATTTTTTAGATATTTGTACTGAAAATAAGCAAAAATACTATTAAGTAAGAAGAAAGTCATTTTTTGCAGTGAACCCACAACAATAAACAAAGAAAACTTAAAAAAAAAAATTGTCCCCATTTTTTAATTCATAGATAACAACAAATGAGATTTTAATGATATTTTAACCATTTAACTAGAAAATTTGCCCGGTTTTCATTTAAAAAATCTGGTCACCTTAAACTAAACTGCACTATGTAAGCATTATCGAACAGTAAGCTAACCTTACTTAGATTTGTTTTAAATGTGCTTCGACAATCAAATATTATTGCATTATATAACAATAATCAAAGCAAATCTTAAACATAAAGGTTCAAAGTTCTTTCTCATGCTCCATAAAGAACCTTTACCATCCACAAAACCTTCATTTTTAGGAATGCATATGCAAACAAATGAAGCTAGGTGTTTTCTCCAAGCTTACTTTTCCTTTCCTAGCTGTTTTGCATGTACCTTTAGGCATTTAATGCTATATAAACATCCTGAATCCTATCTTATCTGATTAGTTTCATTTCCATTTTAATTCGGAAGCCTTTAGAAAACATTGATCTTGTCAGATTGGAATTAGGATAGAAAGTTTCTGTATGTTTTATAGTTCCAAGATTATTTTTAGTGTATAAAATCAGTTCCCCTAACAGAGTAACCAAATGTGAGTTCATCATATTAGACTATACACCTGTTTCACTATAATGTATCTGTCATTTCAGACTGTATATCTTTTGTTTATATCACTTATTCCTAATGAACTTCTTTGTGTGAAATGCTTTTGAAAAGTTTGTTGCGGTATTGTTATCTATTGTTGCTCATACTTTCGGCTTAGTCGTCTTATAGAGTACATTGAGGGCCCAATATACAGCAGTCATAAAACTTGGATTTGAAATGACAGATTCACACTTTATTGTCGACATGTTGCTTCATGGGAAAGCCCCTGTGAAGGGAATAGTGTATAATTCCTCTAGTTATTATGATGACAAACCCCATCTGTATGTTAATGATTATGGCATGAAGCCATTTAATTGTACACGCCAAAAGAGGTTAGGGCTTGGCTCAATACCTTTATCTCTGTTATTGTCTGAAGTGTTTTTAACAACCCTTTGGTTAATATTGAAAGGTAATTAAAGGTGCAGTGTGTACATTTTTGCAGCATCTAGTGGTGAGGTTGCACATTGCAATCAACGGCTTAGTCCACTGCTCACCCCTCACTTTTGAAACGCATAGAGAAGCTACATTAGCCGCCACGGAACAAACATGTCATCGTCGGAGACAACTTAGTAAAAAAAAAGTTTGTCTGTGAAGGCCTTCATGGCGGCACAAAATAGCGACTTCCATGTAAGGGGACCCTCCGTGTATGTAGATAAAAACAGTTCATTCTAAGGTAATAAAAATATAACGGTTTATAAAGAAAGGTCTTTATACACCCCTAATAATATAGTTTTGTATATTATTTTGCATTTCTGTAAAGAGATTTTTCTAAAAATGACACACTGCACCTTTAAGGTAGAAACGTTATCACATTCATATTCCTGTATCGATATAGTTTCCGTTTTTTCGTTTATGAATAAATTAAGTGATCAAGTTACAAATATTTGCAAAAGAATCGACAAAAATGCACAACAGTAAGCCATTTCATTATGGAAAAACTGTAAAAACACGACGGCACGAAATGGCGACTTCCATGTAAAGGGACCCGCGGTGTATGTAGATAAAAACAGTTCATTCTAAGGTAATTAAAACAATACAGTTCATTTTATACCCCATTGTTATTATAGTTATGTATATTACATTGCATTTCTGTCAAGAGATCCTACTACAAGTTACAGAATGCATCTTTAATAACTTGGCGAGTTTACTTCATTACTTTCAAATATTAACAATAAGCTGTTTTAATGTTGGTTTCTGCATCAGCCAATGAAAAAAACACAAGTCTATTACTGGATTTAAATAGTGATTAATTTATTTGGTAATATGACACCAAACTTACAACATGTGCAAAGAAGCAATACACTTTAATAAGCAATGCAAATATTCGTCTCTTTGGGACGATGTGTGCAAGACTCTTCACAAGAAGATATAAATTATATAAAAATAGAAGATATTGCCAAAGACAAAGTTTGTGCTCATTTGAAAAATACAGTTTCAGTAAGATTTAAAAAAAATATCAGAAAGACCGGGGCCTTTTCTCACATAAATTCAGGCCTACTACAAGACCAGAAAGACTAAACAATCACCTAAAAAAGCCCCATGGAAATTTCTGCTGATAAGTGCTCTAACTTTTTATTTTGTTAGAAGTGCAATACACTATACTATACTATACTATATACTATACATGCATATATACAAAGATGTGTGGCTGAAGTGTCAACTGTACATGTTTTCATGAATTACTGAATAAATATGGGTAGGGGGGTTACACCCCTGCATATTTCTAAAAAAAAACATTGTCAAGTTTTAGGCTGCATTCCAATCCACCGAAGGCAGACCCAAAGAATTTATAAGGTCAAAAAGGCTGTTATGAGATATTTGCAAGCTAACATTTTCGTTCAGAAGAGATGACGCTCCATTGTTTTGAGCCCTCGTGTGAAGTTCACGGCATATCAGCGGTACAACCTGTGCGGGGTAAAAAATAGGAAAAGTTAAAGCGCACGAACATGATCAGAAAAATTCAAGCATTTAGAGAACGTGCATTAGGTGATATATTTACTTTGACAATGATAAGTTTCTTATTCAGTGGTTTCTCATCAGGCAGTTTCTCCCCGAAGCACAGGTAGATGGTGTAATCTGGAGATCCTCGTTTATTTTCTGCGAAATCCTTTAGATCTGAAATAAAGTAGAAATGTTGGCGTGCTGGGAAATGTATATTGCAATAAAAACAAGACGCGGCCAGCATCTTTTTATATTTCTTACCTCTCAAGTACTTCTCAAAGCTGAACAGTTCCTCTTTGAAGTTCTGGTGTAGTTTCCTGGGTTCTGGGTTTTGGATCTCTGAGGGATCGCTGGTGCTGACGAAGACTTTACATCTGTCCTGACGGAAGCCGTAAACGCCGTTCGGTGTGATTTCCAGTTGCAGGCCTCTCTCAATGCTGTCTAGGATTTTTTTAGTGTATTTGATCTGTACGCGGTCGACCAGATTCTCGGTGGACGGGAAGCATATGGGCCATCCGTTCAGCTCGGAGGGGTCACACTGGTAGTGAAAGTGTACCAATGGTGAATTCAGGAAGGTTTTAAAAACCTCTGTTTTTCTGTAGCTGATGGTGATCTCCAGGTCATTGATGGCAGAGATGGTGGGGCTCTCTTGATACAACATAAAAAAAAAAATTGTGAGTTGCAATATTATGCAGTGATGGAATTTGCTAGAGATAAATCGTTTTTTTGGGGGGGTTTACCTATAGGTTGTGGTTGCTGAACAGGGGGTGGCGTGTTATTCCAAAGGTCCTGCACACCTGAGTCGGGGGATCCGTTGTAGCTCATGCCGGTCTGTATGTTTTGTTGGGAGGTCTCCCATGCTTGGTGCTCTGCATGATTAAAGGGTATCATAATTTTAGTCTCAATGGCAAACAATGTGAGTGAGTAGTAGAAGTATAACAATACATATAAGCAATAGCAATAGTAATGAAATGCTGGCCTTAGCAAACATCACTTGTTGTGAGTAAATCTTTTACCTGTATATTGTGGATTCAGATCTATAGTATCCATCTGGTGGAGCAATTCTTGCTGTTTGAGAAATATGACAAGAAATCTATTAACCTGAAATAATATTGTATGTAGCCAATAGGCAAGAGATCAAACATCAACAGACAAAGAAACTCTGATTTAAATCATGCTTAACATTTGACAAAGTTTCTTGTTTACTGTGTATGTATCTATTGATTTATACGTTCAAAAGTTACCTCCATATCTTGAGACATGTCGGTTGTATTGTACATCTGTTCAATGAATGGCACATTCGGCTCGACGTTCTGGGTCACTTGGTGATTCTGAAATAAAATCGATTTGATTTTCAAATGGCGCTCGTTGATTTAAATGCTTTTTTATTATTGTAATGAATAAGTTTTAAAGAGGGATGAACTCACTCTGAGTACGTATGATGCGGACAATTTTGTGAGGATCATCCTGGTCTTTGGAGTTGTCATGTACAATCTGGAGGTTTTTCAGGCTATTAAGTGCACAACGGAAATTCGTCTTCCATTTTGCTTTGTCGTGAGGGTACTCCTGGATTTTACCACTGACTACAGCCCATTCCTGTAACACATCGAAAGACATTAGTAAGACTAACTCGTTGTTTTGTTTGATTTAAGCCTTCATAACTAAAAAAATATATAGCTAAGTAGCACTATAAAACAGCATAACATAATAATAAACATGTTTTGACGAGAAATTTAAAAACGGAGTTATCTCGTTTTGGAACCAAACTCTTCATATACAGTAATGTAAATAATTAATAAAAAAATTTACACAGCTGTGTATAAAATTGGTAAAGTATGATGCTTGCAATGCCAAGATTATGGGTTTGATCGCAGATAACTCATTCTTAATAATGCATAGTTTGGTCATAGCACCCCTAGTGGTGATGATTATAATAATAGTAGTTCAAAAATGAAATTTGTCTTCAGGGCATAATCTTTGGTGTTTCGTGTTGCAAAATCATTAATGCTGAAATGAAAGGTTGCCAATGCGATGGTGATGCAATGCGCTACCTTAAATATTTTGACGTCCTCATCCTCTAGGTTTTTTCGTCCATTGTGTTTCCAGGGTATCCGAAAAGTATCATTGTCGATCATGTACAATCCATCATATTGGCGGCTTATCACCTGATCTATAAGCCATGGGCCGAAGTGAGGTTTACCCACGGCACTGCTGTTAAAAATAATACAAAATCAGACATCATTATATGCCACATACCCCTTTTGTTTTTTTTTCTAATCTTCCAGGCTACAGTATGTATATTATTCAACATGAAATAAATACCATAGTATATTGTAGTTTATAATATTTACTATAGTAAATAGTATATTATTATAAGTAAGTACTACATTTTGTTAATACTATAGTGAACACTTATATGGTATTCTGTAGTATTAACTTTAGTAAATATTTATTATGGTAAGATTCAAAACCACTATAGTATTTGGGAGTTTTACTATAGTATACTGAAGTATTTTGCATAGGGACAATATTATAAATGTATTATAGGTGTATACTACTATCCTTCTGATCAGCTAGTTTTAGCTGGTCTCACACCCTGTTTTTAGTGGTTATGCTGGTTTAGCAAGCTGGTTTTGGACACTTCTTTGCCAGGTCAAGCTGGTTGCATAAACTTATTAAGTCATGTATTTTTTCCTTGATCATAACTCTTTTAAGTATATTACATAAAAAGGAAGTCTGGTCTAATTTAAATCCAAATAATAAGACTGATTAGCCCTTACTAAGTCCTAGAAAGTCTTAACTTATTGTTTTGTTTATTTGGTTAGGCTGGAAGACCAGCTAGGTTTTCCAGGCTGAGATGATCAGCTCAATTCAGAGTAAACCAGCTCAGACCAGCTTACAAGCACACAAACAGTAAGACCAATGCAAGCACACACATTATTTAACAATTTTTGCAACAACATTTAATCATATTTTTCAAAATATCTTTTAAGCGTTTTTCATCTGATGCCAACACCGCTGACTGGACGCGCCGATGACGCCAAGGACGCGTTTACAGGACGCGTTCTTAAATCGCCTCCACATTCATTTGCATTCTTCGGTCTTTTTAATGTCTATTTGATTTCAGTGCGGTATCAATACAGAATACAACTTCGTTTATTTCGGTTATAGGAAAAAAAGCGTCATGTGATTACGTAATAAATTCGTATTTGAAATCTTACCTCCGCATTGCCGACATGACTGCAAGTTGATTACTACCAAGATTGTTGATAACTACCAAGTGCGTCTGAACTTGAGTACTACCCAAGATTGTTTGCAGTGGGTTTAAAGTGTATTTTGCCTTTTATATCCACCATACCGGGACATCCCCTTTACGCGTGACAGAATCTGTAGGCGTACCCGACTTCGAATCGTTGCGCAGATCGCACGGAGTATGACGTCAGGGCACCGCGAGAGCTGTGATTTTGAATCACTCTCGCGGTACTTCGATGCCAAACAACAATGGGTCTGCGCAAAGCCCTACACGCCTTGTTTTTTCAACAATGAAACCCATAATATGTGACGCTGCACTTATTCGACGTATTGCATAATTTTATTTCCGGTGTGGAAAAAGGTTTTCTAAGATAAGTTTCACAGAAGAAATCTCGGAATCGGCCTACTACACCTGGCAGCCAGTTATACTCGTTTCTGTGTGGTTTACCCTGTTTATTATTTTAGTCATGATGAAACATCACTATGTAACTATTACGGAACAATAGGCTAACTTTACTTAGATTTGCTTAAATGTGCTTAGACAGTCAAACGTTAACGCATTATAAAGCAACTAAACATAAAGGTTCAATGTTATTTCTCAGGCTCCATAAAGAACCTTTAGCATCCACAGAACCTTTTTTATGAATGCACATGCAAACAAATAATGCTAGGGTGTTTTCTCCAAGCTTACTTTTCATTTCCTAGCTGTTTTGCATGTACCTTTAGGCATTTAATGCTATATATACATCCTAACACAGAATCCTATCTTATCTGATTAGTTTTCATTGTCATTTTAATTCGGAAGCCATTGGAAAACATTGATCTTGTCAGATTGGACTTCTTTGTGTGAAATGCTTTTGAAAAGTTTGTTGCGGTATTGTTATCTATTGTTGCTCATACTTTCGCCTTAGTTGTCTTATAGAGTACATTGAGGGCAAAATATACAGCAGTCTTATAAAACTTGGATTTGAAATGACAGATTCACACTTTATTGTTGACATGTTGCCTCATGGGAAAGCCCCTGTGATGGAAATAGTGTATAATTCCTCTATTATCATCTAGTTATGATGATGACAAAACCCATCTGTGTGTTAATGATTATGGCATGAGGCCATTTAATTGTGCATGCCAAAAGAGGTTAGGGCTTGGCTCACTACCTTTATCTCTATGTTATTGTCTCAAGCATTTTTAACAACCCTTTGGTTAATAATGGAAGGTAAATAAGGTAGAAGCGTTAACACATTCATATTCCTGTATTGAGCAATATAGTTTCAGTTTTGTTTTATCAATAAATCAAGTGATCAAGTTGCCAATATTTGCACAATTCACAATAGTAAGCCATTTCGGACTGTTGTGGTCATGAAATATGCCAGTACGATGATGATGATCATAAAATCCAATAAATAGTGCATGTCTAGATGTGCATGTGTTTGCTATTTAGGAGGGTAATAAGGAAATGAATCTCTGTCTCTGATGGGTGCACTTCTCCACACAAATTCTTAGGAAGAGCTTTTCTCCCATGCGAGGTTGATGACCAAATTCCGTTACTCTTAAATCGGCCTTTTTCATATCCCCTTTTCTTGCTATTTCACGACTAATAGAAAGTTTCAGTGTCTGCACAGAAATGAAAACCTATTTTAATACCTTTCACTGCAGCTGAATATATCAGAGAAATTCTTGTGCCCAACACTTCCTCCCATTTTTATGCAGAGATTTACTGCAACTTACTTATATATTGCAACTTAAATAATTTTATGTCAGGTACAGGAGATTCAAATTAAAGCATGAATCAAAGCATGTAATACTACTACAAATAGCCAGTTTTATCTTGTCCTTTACTGCCCTCTTGTGACAATAATGTTAAATTATAAGGAATAGTTTAAAGCAGGGGTGCCCAAACTTTTCCTACCAAGGGCCATAAATCAAAAATGTGGGCCGAAAGTAAATGTTGCTTGGTTATATTAAAATTAAAGTTGCCCTGATTCTCCTCATTTATAATTTTCTAATATTTAAAAAATAATAAGCAAACATTACTCTGTATATGCATAACTAATGCACTTTTATTTTCAGAGGTAAGTGTTGTAAAAAAGAAATCATTTTGCCAATCATTTTAAAATTTATTTTTCTCTGTGTGTCACTGCCTGGATCTCTCCATTATTAGCCTAATAGTATCCGAGTTCATTGAGTTTCGTGATGCATGCTATACACCTTCAAGTATGCATGTACATTAAAAAACTTTTTATTCACTTTAATTCCTTGCATTTAATTTCAATTTACATTTTTGTAATGTACAAATAAAACAAAAATTAAAAAATTAAAATTACATTTTAGAAAATGTTGAATTAGAAATATGAAAATCTGCGTCAAATACGTTTATCATTTGTCCTTATCTCACATGGCATGACGGGCCAAATGAAAGATCATTGCATGGCAACTTTGGGCACCTCTGGTTTAAAGGGACAGTTCACCCAAAATTAAAAAAATTGTCATCATTTTCACATCCTCGTGTTGACAGTATGAATTACTTTTTTCTGATGAACACAAAAGAAAATATTTTGATAAATGATGGAATGTAGTGATGGGCGATTTCGAAGCATGCTTCATGAGGCTTCGAAACATTTACGAATCTTTTGTTTCGAATCATTGGTTCGGAGCTTGTTTCAAACTGGCCAAAGTCACGTTTTTTTTTTTTTTTATTATTGAGTAGAAGAATATAAAACAGAGCAACATTATACAGTTTTATACAAAACAAAGTATGGTGTTAATTGGACATCGGGCATTTGAAAATAACATTATAGTGCTTGGCCAAAGTCACGTGATTTTAGCAAACGAGGCTTCATTACGTCAAAACTGTTTCGAAAATCCAACGATTCACCACTAGGGGGAGTTGATCGCAAATGACCAGTGTAGGTGAACTCGGTTCAGTTTTATTGTAAAAGTTCATAAAACATTCATCATTTTGACTAATAACACTAACATTTTGTCTACTTTTTGTTTATAGGCAGATTTAATTACAAAAATGTGCATAATTAAAAAGGTAGTTCGTTTTAATGATTTGTTTGCCATAAATAAAACTAAAAAAAAACACAGAATACACTTTTAATTATGTCTTAATTAAATTAAATAATTAATGTTTCTTAAAAACATATTTTTAGAACAATCTTGCTATAATTTTGTAAAAAGTGTCAAATGTTTGGACAGACCTTGCTACTTTTACACTATTTTGACCAGCAGGTGTCGCCAGCGTGTATGGTTTTTCGAACGCTTCGAAAAACTGAATTAATTTACGAAGCAAATTGATTCAAAGCTTCGAAAAGCTTCGTTTCTTCCATCACTAATGGTAAGCACACAGCTGATTGTAACCATTGACTTCCAATAGTAGGAAAAACAAATAAGATGAAATGTAATGGGTACCGTCAATTGTGTGCTTGCCATCATTTATTAAAGTATCTTCTTCATCATTTATCACAATACTTCCATAATATTTGTTTTCCCATGGAAGTCAAGAATTTTCATTTTTGGGTGAACTATCCTTTTAACTGTACCCCATTAATAATAAATAGTAACAATACTGGAGGAATTTTTTGGGATTGTGGGACAAATTTTCTAAAGGTTAGGTCAGGTGGCGTACTAGCCTATTTATAATCTTGATCTACATGTTAATTTTAAGGAATTGTTTCAGATGATTTCAGGCTAAAAGATGTCTGGGGCGGTTTCTCGGACAGGGATTAGACTAGTCCTATAAAATAAATGTAAGAGCTGTCCAAACGGAAAACAACTTGCAGTGGCATATCTTAAAATACATTAGTGCCCTTTGATTTGCCTCAAAATGCACACAAGTAATGTTCTAATTAAACTAAGGCCTAGTCCTGGCTTAAGCCAATCCCTGTCCAGGAAACCACCCCTGAGCGTTGTAGTCTGTGTTTTACTGAAGATCAATGCAATAACCCATATCAGTATTATCAGTTGAATACCATGGTATTTGATGACTTATGTTATTGCATCTTATAATATTACAACGTAATTCAAAGTATTTTAAACGTATTGTTTGTTTTAATTTAATATAGGCCTAATTGACATATTGTGCATGCAATGCCACTATTGACCAGCAGAGGGCACTCGATAGCTGCAGCTATTACCACTGCACCTGCTCCAGTACCAAACTAGCCGACACGGGAACTACAGAATAAAACATTGACTTTAAAAGTTGAAACTTTAATTTATCCCATGCTGTAATATGTTCCTATTAGGCATGCATTTATTTTAAATAGCATATTAACTTTCAGGTTAATTGATAGAAATTGATAAAAAATAAATGACATTTATTTACTAATTGCTAGTGCAGTACAATTTTGAGCCAGTGGGGTCTTTCTGAAGGACTCTGTGGTTGCTATGAAATCACTTAAATATGCCTCCCTCAATGTCTTTTGTGTTAAAGGGGTGCTGTCTTAAATACCACAGGTGCACAGAGGCATACATTAGCTTGTAATCGTGTCAAAATCTTAACTTAGTTGTTTTTACATTTAACATCTATATTTATATGAGCTTTAGTTAAATGTTACTGAAATTAATGTTATATACTGTATCACTTTTAATGATTTGAATATATGTGAAACTTAAAAACGTCTAAAAATAAATAAAGTTATGACGAACAATGTTTTGCTCTCTGTTTAAGAAAGTTTAAGACTTTTATCATATTAATAAAAAATAAATATGTACGTAAATAATTATGTAAATAATAATTTGACAAATATAAAGAACATTGGGGTCTTTGCATTTGTATAAATATTACCCATTTGTTTGGAAAACATACTGTAGCAGTAACATGATTTAAATCTTTATGTTAACATTGGATTTAGCAGTAGCTACGAAATGAGAAGGGTGCGTAAAAGACAAGTCGAATTTAAACTGGACTCTTGCAAAGCATCATTGTTGCATTCAAATTCATCCACATTTTTTGCTTCTCTCATTCGCGTTGTAAAGCGCTGGAATCCACCAATAGGCTTTCAGACGGCAGATATTGGGATGCAAATGAGCGCACAAGCGCGTGCTGGCGCGGTGAAAGCGTCCGATTGTTTATTGAGCTCGCGGAGCCACGCGCCCGGCTCGCGGAACATCACCCCGCGGGGGCGGAGTCTCGGGCTGGAAGCGTTCGTCTTCAAAGGAGGCGGGGTGTGGAACGCGTGTTGAAAAGGCCGAGGTCTGCCAAAGTTTGTATCAGATCGACCACCGATCCGAGGGGCAGCAGGACTCGGACCGATAGTCCACGCGAAGGACACGAGAGTCGCGCGTTGCCAGTTTATTTGTCCTCGCGTGACAAGTTGCGCAACTTTACAAAAGGTTCACCTCGAAAATGAATACGCAGTTGACGCAAAGCGAATGCGCTTTCGGAAACACAGTCGACTTGCAAGAGTGCGCGCTCTCGAGCGCAGACGCGAAGTCCAAGGTGCTGAAAAGACAGCGCTCGAGCTCGCCGGAGCTTTTGCGTTGCAAACGGAGGCTCACGTTTAACGGGTTGGGATACAGCATCCCGCAGCAGCAGCCCGTGGCGGTGGCGCGACGCAACGAGCGCGAGAGGAACCGCGTCAAGCAGGTCAACATGGGGTTCCAGACGCTGCGTCAGCACGTCCCGAACGGCGCGTCCAATAAGAAAATGAGCAAAGTGGAAACGCTGAGGTCCGCGGTGGAGTACATACGCGCGTTACAGCAGCTGCTCGACGAGCACGACGCGATCTCGGCCGCGTTTCAATGCGGCGTTCCGTCACCGACGCTCTCCAACGCATATTCCGCCGACCCGGAGTCACCTCATTCCTCCTACTCCTCAGATGATGGGAGTTACGAGCATCTAAGCTCTGAAGACCAAGAGCTGCTGGACTTCACCACATGGTTTGATCGGTACTGATGAGACTTCATCAACTCCATCATTTGGACTCTTTTGTAGGAACTATACAAATGCTGCTCTGTTGGCTAGGCAGGCAGCAGTTTGGGGTGCTTTGGCTCACCGGTTATTGGGGTTCGAACCCCAGTGGGCACCTACAGTGGTGTGCTTGATCAAAGCACTTAAGTTGCTCCAAAATGACTTTGCAACTGAGTCCAAAGGGGACACCAGGATTCCAACACTGCACAGTTTTCCAAATAATCTCCGAAACCTGTAATCCAGTTTGAGCTGTGCTGGATGGACTCCATAAGTGCAATTGTGGGTATTAGATGTTTGGGGCAACCGATGCTGTTGCTTGATGATGTCCTTTATGTTGTTTTTATGAAACAAACTTCCCTTGTCAATTCCAAGAATGTCAAGCTAATCGGATTATTGATGATTTCCTACAACCAACTACCAGGTCTGCTTAAAGACTGAAATTTGTATGATAAGTTTTGTATTATTGAAGATGAAGATATATTTTTGTAAGCGGAGCGCAACGAAATGTCAACTGCCTCTTTGTGACAATGAACGCAGCTAGTTTATTGTAACAATAACTGTTTAGATCAAAGTTGTTTTAACACTGGAGAACATTTGATCTGTCTGTATTTATCAAAATGATATTGTTTAGATTTCTGTAGGTCTTCCTGTGAAACTATTGATGGCAGATTTTAATGCACTTGTCCATTTCTAGTAGCCTAAGTGTATATAAATGATGTTAACAAATATATTTTGTGAAAAAATGTTTTTTATAAATAAATTTGCTCTATTTATACACACACATACACGAGTGTTTCTGTTTTTAACTAGTTATAAACTAACGACAGAGAAGGAATAATAGGCTTTACCGCTTGACAGGTGATAAAACAATCTTGATGGTTTATTATCGTTCAGATGAATTGCACAAAAAAAACTTTTTGTCCCCTTACAAAGACATGTGCTATTACAATTCTTTCTAATAAAGCAATAGGAGTATTTGAAACAGAGCTGGGTCAATTTGCAATAACAAAGATGGGTCAAAATTTGTATTATCCAATGGTGATCCATCTAAATGAAGCCATTTTTATTGTGTAACCCCAACTGTGTTTTTCAGCCCTGTCAAAACCCAATCAAAGAAGTCCTCTCTCTATTGTGCAACCCATTGTAGGGGCTTTTATGTGTTGCTATATGCATTATGGGACCGCCTATTGCTAATAATTGAAATAATGACTTTAAATTTCACCTGCAGGCTTTCGCATTTTAAACGGGGACAATAAAAACCGAGGGCCCCCATTTAATGATCACTTAGCAGAGGGGGCCGGCCTCCACTTTGGACAATAACCAAAGCCCAAACTCCGGTCGTAAACGTCGAGATAAAGATGAACTCTTTGCGCAACGAAGGTTAAGGTCCTCCTCCCCTAAAAAGATTATTTATGTTTTTCAACAGGTATCTTATCACCCAAGTATTCGAATCTCAATGCATAAAAAGTCTTATTTTTTTAAGCAGGTGTGAGCCACGTGCCTGTGTTTGTGATGCGCAGCTGCTCCACCCCATTGGCTCGATGATGAACTCTCTCAGTTGGAGTTTCAAAAATTAAGCGGGTGATTTATGACACCAATTATTCATCTCTTTATGGATCGGGCTATATCTAGAGCGGTGAAAGAAAAAGTATACTCGGCATTAATCACCTACTGGTGGGCTATTGTTGAATGTCTGGAATATAGTTTGTCTTTATTGACCTTCATGGGGTCCAAAATGATGCCACGGTGGTTAATGTTAATAAATAAATAACATAATGGATGCGAGCAGCGTGAATTATGTGATGTCTTTAGTGCAAGATATGACAGATATTGTAGGCCTAGTTCCTTTGGATGAACTTCCAGTATACATCCAAATAAAGCATCCATAATACAGTAACTTAGTTACACAATTCACCTCATTGGTTGCTGAAGTGTGAAAAATCTACCCAGTCTCACAAAGTTTAGTGATATAGTCACGTATTTTTTGATTCTTTTTTCGTTGTTATTATCAAGAATTTCCGCATTTTTAAGTGGATAATTTTCTCAAAAATTATTAGCACAGTCTAATTGAATTACCCAACATACTGGTTTAATCATCATTTATCATATTAATAAACAGTGGAGGCCGGTGAGTTTTTTTCCGAGGGGCGCAAAAATCAAAATATGTGTTTGTTGCATCACGTGAACCATGTGCATCATGCGTCTTGTCAAAATACAAGCCTGCTGCACACATATCGAAAGGATTTATGATAAAAGAGACGCTCACGTTCACAAAATACTCGCAAGATGCTAACTTAACACTAATCTCTGATTACACGAGATTAAGTGAGTATCTGGCAAACGTAAGCATTTCTTTTATCATAAACCCCTTCAAAGCGTCTGCAGCAGACACGTATTTTGATATGACACGTGATGCACATAAGTTTACATGACGCATCAAACACATATTTTGAAATGACGAGCCACACACGACGGGCTAAATACATGTTACGAGCGTTGCACTGCTAATAAATGTATTGACCTTTAAACAAACAAATACATTAAAGTGTATAAAAATGTATCTGCAATGTTAAAATGTTTTAAAAACAGTTTATTGTTCAGTGTTTTATTATGACTTTCATTTAAGGAATAATCAGGGAGTTATTGATTGAATAATGAATGAATGAATCCAATCAAAGCTTTAAGCCACATCATAAAGCACCTGTGTCTGCAAACAAAACCCAGTATGATAAGAATCCAGCCATTGTTGTTTGTAAAGTGCTAAAAATGGACGTTTTCTTGAGAATGTAATCCCTCATATGTTGTTTTTTATATTCAATTTATTTCAGTTGTGTGATTTAAAAGTGTGATATAGTCTAAACCAGTGGTTCTCAAACTTTTTCGGCATGCGGACCCCCTTGTGTATCCCTTCATGGGTCCCCCAAAGAAAATTTATGACATAAAATATTTCTTTAAAATATTTCTCAAGTTCCTTTATTAACTTGAAATTTGAATTAAACAAAACAGATTAAGTTATAAATGTATTGCTGTTGGTAGCCTTATTTTTCTGAGGTTTTAGTACACAGAATGTATGCAAAATTAATGTATTTTATCAAATGTCATAAAACTGGGGCCCCCCTGGCACATCTCAGGGCCCCCCAGTTTGAGAACCACTGGTCTAAACCAGGGGTCTCCAAGCTTTTTGGGAAATTGTGCTACCACAATGGATAAAACAATCTGGCTACTTTTTTATATTGTCTCAAAACTTTTTTTACTTGTTGATTTTAATTTTATTTTACTTGTTGACATGTTTTATCATTGTTTAAAATGTTAACATACATAAAAAAATCCAAGCTAATATAAAAATATGTCATAAATAAATATAAAAATTTTGGAAACATGTTGGAGACCACTGGTCTAGACAAACTATTTGCTTGGCTTTTTTAGGTGAACACTAACTAAAACATCTTTCACTACACTGTAGCAAAATGCTCCAAGTCAATTCAACCTACTAGTTTTGGCATGTGATAAGTTGACATAACTTAAAAATTAAGTTAAACAATTTCAACTTGTTTTCATAAGTTAAAGTAACATAAAATATATGTTGATTTGACCAAAATGCAGCATTATTTTTACAGTATAGTCATATAAAACAGATTGCCCCGCCCAAACGTACATCATTGGTCAATATTACGCAATGGCGAGGATGTAAAGTACATGCACTTTTTGGGGAAATTAGCTGACAAGCAACTCACTTAAAATAAGTCTTTATATTAAAATATTTTAACATCAAAAAATCACCTGTAAGTTTGTCAAAAAAAGTCTAAAAAGTGCAAGCCATCTGTTAAAACTGTGAAACGTTTTGTTACGTACCCTCAAATCTGCCTTACGCTGTCATGGTTCTGCCATCTTGTCCTTTATTTAATCTAGTCTTGTGGCAGAATCATGACAGACCCATGTTTTGTGTGGGTTCATGTGGTCTAAGTATTGGTTTACTAGACCACGTGTTCCCTGTGTCTTGTCTCTTCTACCCCGCTCCCTTGTCATCCTCCTCATTATTGTTTGATTCTTATCACCTGCTCCCCTCTTGATTTGTTACCCTATTTAATCCTCTTGTATTCATTGTCCTGGGTTTGTGCATTGTTTCAGTCATCGTGTGAGTACGCTGTCTGAAGTATTGTAGAGTTTATATTATCCAGTCTAGTTCTTTGTTTCATGTATTCTTGTTTAATGTCTTAGTCTAGTCTTGTGTCTTGTACAGTTTAGTGTTCCTGATATAACCCTGTTTATGTTGTTTTGCCCCCTCGTGGGTTTTTGTTTTCTGTTCATTATATATTAAAAGTCCTATTTGAGTTATATCTGTCTGCATTTGGGTTCATCCTTCATCCTCATAACAGAATGCACAAGCCCGTTAAGAACCCAGCGGACTGGATGTTCCGTCGCTGCGCTAGGAGAGGACGCAGTTTTTCTGTTGTTCTTGAACCGGGTCCCACCTGGTACGATCCTCTTCTGTTTGGACCCGGGGTCAATTCTAGGAGGGAGCCAGCCAGTTCCGCTGGTCCCATCCCTCTGTCTGTCATCCCGGAGGATCGAGCCATGGGAGGTATTGTGCTTGGCGACCCGAGTCTTCCTCCTCCGGCCCCTGAGAGCTTCTCCCCACCCATGTCGCTTCGAGGTAAGCGAGAGCGGAGAGTTTCGTGGGAGTCGCCGTCCGAGGGGTCCTCTTCGGAGCCTGCTGCTCCCACCACTGTTCTCCCCTCACCTGCCACGGCGTCAGCACCACGCCCGAGAAGGAAGAAGAAGAGGAGGGGGTTGACTTCTCAGCCTCCGCTGCAGCCCCTGCCGTCTGCGCAGCCTCCGCTGCAGCCCCTGCCGTCTGCGCAGCCTCCGCTGCAGCCCCTGCCGTCTGCGCAGCCTCCGCTGCAGCCCCTGCCGTCTGCGCAGCCACCGCTGCAGCCCCTGCCGTCTGCGCAGCCACCGCTGCAGCCCCTGCCGTCTGCGCAGCCACCGCTGCAGCCCCTGCCGTCTGCGCAGCCACCGCTGCAGCCCCTGCCGTCTGCGCAGCCACCGCTGCAGCCCCTGCCGTCTGCGCAGCCTACCGCAGCGCCCCCTGTCACGGTCTCTGTTTTGTCTCCGCTGCCGGAAGCAGCGCCCCCTGTCACGGACCCTGTCTCGTCTCCGCTGCCGGAAGCAGCGCCCCCTGTCACGGACCCTGTCTCGTCTCCGCTGCCGAACGCAGCGCCCCCTGTCTCACCGGCTCCATCTGTTGCCTACTCCCCGGCCTCTGTCTCCATGTCCTCCCTGAGCTCTCTCCCCTACCCAGTGAGTCCTCGCTCGCCTTTGTCTGCTCCCTTGTCTGCCCCCGTCACGCCCTGGAACCCTGCCGTGCCTCCTTTTGTCCCCCCAGTCATTCCTGCCATTTCCCAGCCTCCGTTTACTCCTTCCGGAGCTGTTCCTCCTTGTCCTTCCCCTACCAAGCCTGCTGTCTCCAAGAACCCTACCAAATCCACCCGGACTCCTCGCCCCAAGCCCTCTACCTCCCCCTTGGAACCCAAGACTCCTTGCCCACCCAGCTCCACCCCTCCAGGACTTCCTCACATGAACTTTATTGCTCGTCCACCACCCATTCCTTGTATGATGTTTTTATTGTTTCATCCCAACCCATTTGTTGTACAGGCTTGTATTCCATTGTTGTTATTTGTCATGTTTTCTTGGTGTCTGTCTATCTATCAGTCTGTCTTGTCTCGTGTCTAGTGTTCCCCTGGGGAGCGTCTGGAAGCCGCTCCTTTAGGGGGGGATTCTGTCATGGTTCTGCCATCTTGTCCTTTATTTAATCTAGTCTTGTGGCAGAATCATGACAGACCCATGTTTTGTGTGGGTTCATGTGGTCTAAGTATTGGTTTACTAGACCACGTGTTCCCTGTGTCTTGTCTCTTCTACCCCGCTCCCTTGTCATCCTCCTCATTATTGTTTGATTCTTATCACCTGCTCCCCTCTTGATTTGTTACCCTATTTAATCCTCTTGTATTCATTGTCCTGGGTTTGTGCATTGTTTCAGTCATCGTGTGAGTACGCTGTCTGAAGTATTGTAGAGTTTATATTATCCAGTCTAGTTCTTTGTTTCATGTATTCCTGTTTAATGTCTTAGTCTAGTCTTGTGTCTTGTACAGTTTAGTGTTCCTGATATATCCCTGTTTATGTTGTTTTGCCCCCTCGTGGGTTTTTGTTTTCTGTTCATTATATATTAAAAGTCCTATTTGAGTTATATCTGTCTGCATTTGGGTTCATCCTTCATCCTCATAACATACGCAGTAACTTAAAGGGACATTCCACTTTTTTTGAAAATATATTCATTTTCCAGCTCCTCTAGAGTCAAACATTTGATTTTTACCGTTTTGGAATCCGTTCATTTGATCTCCGGGTCTTGCGCTAGCACTTTTAGCATAGCTTAGCATAATCCATTGAATCTGATCAGACCACCAGCATCGCGCCAAAAAACAACCAAAGAGTTTCCATATTTTTTGTAATGATATTACGCACTGCCCGAAAATAGTCCCCTTGATTACTTTCAATGGCAGGGAACTATTTTCGGGCAGTGCGTAATATCACTATGCCTGCTGCAGCCATGTTACATCAGCAAAGTCCTTAATTATTAGATTATATTAGATTATTATCCTAGCCATATCTGCCTAGAAAATCGCAACTTTTAATTTTCGTCGGTCTTAATATACGATGTAACTACAGAAGAATCAAGTTTTAAATAGGAAAAATATAGAAACTATTTGGTTATTTTTTAGCGAGATGCTAATGGCCTAATCAGATTCAATGGATTGTGCTAAGATATGCTAAAAGTGCTAGCGCTAGACCCAGAGATCAGCTGAATGGATTCCAAAATGGTAAATATCAAATGTTTAACTCTAGGGGAGCTGAAAAATGCAGTTTTATGACATTTTATAAAAAAAGTACCTCAGAAAAAAATATGTATAAATGTGTATAATTTATTGTTTTGTTTAATTAAAATTTTACATTTTAGAATGTATACATTTTCTTTTGGGGGGCTGCACAGGAATGCACAGTTAGTACACAACGGGCCACATGCCGAAAAAGTTAAAGTAACATAAAAACATAAGTTAAACAATTTCAACTTGCTTTATCAACTTATTACAGATCAAAATAGTAGATTGATTTGACTTGCAAAACCAAATTGTTTTACTTTTTTTACTGTGCAGGGGTTCAAACCTGCCATTCCATCTTCTCTGCAAAGCCTCAGGACAACTATAAATCCTAAATACAAAAAGTCTCTTTAAAAACAAAAGTCAGAGGATAAAACTGGCTTTTCACTTGGACAGAAATTAAAAAGAGTTTGAGTCTTACGCATTTAACTGACGGTGTCTAAACTTCAGACGACCTAACGGGGACACTTTCAATGTGGGCGGGGGACGGGGGCGACGGTGGGGTGGCCGGGTTGCTGTCATTTGCATGGGCCATTGTGCTGCACAAGTTTGGCTTCTCTTTTTTCTGATGAGGGCCTTTTGGCCATTTACTTCCACCCTGGCTGGCTGTTTGGAGCTCTGAATGGCCTTCACTCCAGGGCCACACAAAGAAGCCTTTGTGCCACGACCGCACCATATTCATCATGTAATGCCTGGAAGACAAATCTGATTGGACGCTCTTGTCACTTTGATGTGCGTTCAGGGGATGAACGGTTTGGTAGTGGAGAAATTTCACTTTTTCCAACGTAGAGATTTTGAGATGATAAAACAATATCAGAATTTATAAACAAGTTGACTTGATTGACGGCCTGAACAAAACCCGAAATGGATGAATGTGCCACTGAGTGTGGACTCGATTCAAACTATTTAATCCCGTCGCACACCCCTCAAATGCTTTTCTTTCACTTTTTGTTGCTCTCTCCCTCTTTTCAACTTTCTGTCCAGTTTTTTTCAGTCCACAGTGTAACTCATACAGACACAACTGCTCATTAATGTTCATTAAACAGAGGCTGCTAGTGAGCTTATATCTGTGTAAAGATCTGTTGCAATTGGACACGGGTTTGTTGTTCGCTCAATAGACGTCTGGTTTTCTGTTTTTGCATCATGTACTGCTTCAGTGTGGCACTTTCCTACCCACTGAATTGGAATTTTGCTGTTTTTTCAAGGTGATTCCAGTCACATGTTCGTCCAACGCTATCTCACGAGAATTCATACATATTTTACGATTTGGCTAATTCGTATTAATTCATACGACCACGTTCGTAAGTTTTGGTACGATTTGCCTTGACCCCTGTGACGGGGTTAGGGGTTCAGCTTCGTTGTTGTTTTTTTCATGCGAATCGTATATTTTGCACGATTAGCTTCGTATGAATTGATACGAATTAGCCAACTCGTAAAATATGTATTATTTCTCGTGAGATCCAGGCTGGTCACCCATTGTATCGAAATAGTGAGTACTGGTACACTCAATATCAAAGTGCATTGTGGGTAAAAGGTAGTGAACGAATGTAGGGAACGAGTTGAGTTCGAACAACACTACAAAATGTACTACACAGCTAATGTGATGTTTACTGCCCAAGATCAAATAACTCAGGTGTCTGTCATCTTCAGTTACCTAGAAATGGCTTGTGTCGCTTCAGTGAAAGTCAGCTTTTTTTTACCCGTTTTGTCATTTGTGCACCGAATTTTGTTGTGCGATAAAATCTGTTTTTGTTACACGTAGCAATTTGTTGTGTAAATGTCAATGCATTTCATGTCTTAAAGAGGACATTTCACAAGACTTTTTTCAAATGTAAAACAAATCTTTGGTGTCCCCAGAGTGCGTATGTGAAGTTTTAGCTCAAAATACTATAATAATAAAAGATAATTTATTACAGGATATCAAAATTGCCACTTTGTAGGTGTGAGCAAAAATGGGTGTGTTTGTTTATGGGTGTGTCCTTTAAAATGCAAATGAGCTGATCTCTGCACTAAATGGCAGTGCCGTGGTTGGATAGTGCAGATTTAGGGGCGGTATTATCCCCTTCTGACATCACAAGGGGAGCCAAATTTCAATGAGCTATTTTTTCACATGCTTGCAGAGAAACTAAGAAACTAAGTTACTGGGTTGATCTTTTTCACATTTTGTAGGTTGATAGAAGCACTGGGGACCCAATTATAGCACTTAAAGGTGCAGTGTGTAATTTTTAGTAGGATCTCTTGACAGAGATGCAAAATAATATACAAAACTATATTATCAGGGGTGTATAAAGACCTTTCATAATGTACCGTTATGTGTTTATTACCTTAGAATAAGACGTTTTTATCTACATAGACCAAGGGTCGCCTTCCGTGGAAGTCGCCATCTTGTGCCTCCATGTTTCAACAGAAACCCTTAATGGACAAACTTTTTTCTCTGATGACATGTTTGTCCGGTAGCAGCTACCGTAGCTTTACTATGTGATTAAAAAACGAGGGGTAAACAGTGGACTGAGCCATTGGTTGCAATTCACCAGCACCTCACCATTAGATCCCGCACAAAATTTACACACTGCACCTTTAAACATGGAAAAAGTCAGATTTTCATCATATGTCCCCTTTGAACTAATTATTTACCAAAAAGTCAAGCTCATTCCTCTGTGTGAATACATGGAATCTCTACATTGTCCAAAATAGTTCACAATGGAAACCAGTTTGTAAGCGTGCTCAACACTGTTTTGTTTACCTTGTCATAGAGGCATCTGTCCATAAAAAAGAATTATTGCATGCATTTGTACTGAAAAGTAAATTGTTAGTTCATCAAATATTTGATAAATAATTTAAAGGTGCAGTGTGTACATTTTAGTGGCATCTAGTGGTGATATTGCAAATTGCAACCAACGGCTCAGTCCACGGCTCACCCCTCACTTTTGAAACGCATAGAAAAGCTACGGCAGCCGCCACTGAAAAAACATGTCATCGTTGGAGACAACTTAATAAAAAAGTTTGTCCGTTAAGGGCTTCTGTAGAAAAGTGGCGGTACAAAATGGCGACCTCCATGTAAGGGGACCCTCTGTGGATGTAGGTAAAAACATAACAGTTAATTATCTAAGGTCTTTATACACCACTGATAATATAGTTATGTATATTATATTGCGTTTCTGTCAAGAGATCATTCAAAAAGTTACACATTGCACCTTTAAATGTAATTTAAATGAATTGCTTGATTTTTCAGTTGTAATTTTTATACTCATTGAAAAGATTTTTCTTGTTTTTACATTTCTGCATGTTTAAACATGTTATGCTTGTTAACCATAACATAATTCTGTACATTATATAGTTAACACTGACTGATGGGACTTTTTTATTATTTCTGATTATTAAAGACTAAAGCACAGACATTCTTCAGCATAATTTATTTGTTTTTGATCAAAACACAGTTTAAGAAGCTATAAAGATATTTATTATAAATATATTAACATACTACTGGACTATATTCTTATTATATTCTCATTGCTCTTTTCCTTTCTACATTCTTGTCTTCTTTTGAATAATGTCTCAGCAAATAGGATTAGCGAGAACTATTCTGTCAAACTCTTTTCATTTCGTTAGCTTGTGACCTCTCCAGTTAATTATCTTGATCTGGCCAGAGACTGGGCTTTACTTTACCAACCCTGAAGTGACACGCTGGCCAGAAACACACACAATAGTTAACTCACCATGAGGAAATAAATGAGAGAGAGAGAGAGAGAGAGTGTGTGGCATTGATGGGTATAAGAACCAGGTTGGATTGACTAAATCTTTTTTGGAAAGGAATTGAAATGTCTTAAGCCTTTTGTTCAAATATGCAATTGTTGCCGAATGATGGAGTGCTCTTTTTGACAACATGAATTGACATTAAGCTGATTTAGGTAAAAAGAAAAGAATGAATGGTATACCTCATTAAAAAAGCCAGAATATTTCACCTTAACTGAGCAAACTTTTAAAGCTTTATGTCACTAGGCCTGTACTGGTTAAACCGAGTTGATGCATTTCTGCATTTTTTTAGAGGACCCTCGAATGTTTTAGCTATAACTTTAGTTTAAACTTTAATTGTAGTTTTGGTTTGAACTGTAATTTTAGTCTTCACTTGTTGAAGTTGTAACTGTAGTTTTTAACATCAGGTCAGAATTACCAAAACTTAACCAGAACTGAGAAATCCTCCTCCGTGTTACTGTTGGAAGAACATTGTGCTATGTGCAACGGTCTTGGGTTCAATTAACAATTAATGATGAGAAATATGTTTTAAATGCACTGTAAGGTGCTTTGTCTATATTTTATTTCTGTGACAAAACTCATATTGCCGAAATGCACCAATGCATGCCGTTTTTGGTAATAAAAATACTTAAAGGGGTCATAGTGTGAAAATCTGACTTTTTCCATATTTAAGCGCTATAATTGGGTCCCCAGTGCTTTTATCTACCTAAAAAATGTGAAAAAGATCAACCCAGTAACTTAGTTTTGGTGAACCATTCTCTGCCACATCGTTGGTCGTTCAGATTTCACCTGTTTTGTGAGGTAGGTAGCAAGGCCAATTACAATAATAACGCCCCTTTATCTGCACTATCCAACCATGGCACTGACATTTAGTGCAGAGAAAAAGAGAGAGAGAGAAAAGTTTTAATTGCAACAAACCACCATCATTGTGATCAGTGTTTGCATTTCATCAGCTCATTTGCATTTTAAAGGACACACCCAAAAATGGCACAATTTTGCTCACACCTACAAAATTGGAATTTTATCATCCTGTAATAAAGTATCTCTGGGGTATTTTAAGCTAAAACTTCACATACACACTCTGGGGACACCAAAGACTTATTTTACATCTTTAAAAAAATCTCATAATATGACCCCTTTAAAAGAAAAAAACAAACAAACCTTTTAACACTGGCTGTTATGACATGAAATCAATGGCGGCTGGGGACTTTTGTTGCATCATGTGAACAATGTGCATCATGCGTCATGTCAAAATGCGCAAATGTTGCACACACGTCGAAACGGTTTATGATAAAAGAGTTCACGTTCACAAAATACTCGCAAGACACTCAATTAACACTAAACTCTGATTACGCATGAGATTATGCGAGTATCTGGTGAATGCAAGCGTCATAAACCCTTTAGATGCGTCTGCAGCAGGCACTTATTTTGACAAGACGCATTATGCACATGGTTCACATGACGCACCGAACACATATTTTGACATGACGGGCCACACACATGACACGCTTAATACATGTTGTGACGAACTTCGCATCATGCACCCTCGAAAAAGAAGTCGTCGGCTGCTACTGGATGAAATATTATGAGGGAGGTTGCTAACTCACATTATATTAGTAGACTGTTAGGGGGATGTGTTAGGGAAATGGTTATTGTTGGTAGAATAAGTTGATATGTAGTTACTTACACACTTTAAAATGCTGGGTTGTTTGAAATTAACCCAGAAAATGTTTATGTTTGACCCAACAATGGGTTAAAATAACCCAGCATTTTTTTAGACTGTACAGTCAGTTGAATATCTGTTGAGGAATCATAAGAATTAAGTGTTAGCAGATATAAAGCAGACAGTTAAGAAGATGTTGCAATGTTACTTATAGTTAGTAAAATATTTTATTAATTGCTATGCTTTAGTTGTGGTTATGCCCAGTGAAGCGTAAACTCTTCCTTTATTCAAAAGCTTACACTATGAAATCATGTAAAATTAACCAACACCAAAATTTGCTTAAACAGTGGAAGGTAGTAAATTAGTTGACATCTAGTAAACTTTGCAATCATTTGTGTAGATCTCTCTCTCTTTCTCTCTCTCTCTCTCTCTCTCTCTCTTTACTCTCAACTAATGTTTACTCTCCACTTTACATATGACATTGAAAACAAATGCAATCAAATCTTTTTGTTCGGGCTCTTCTTCTGAACCTGTATTGCCAGGACAAAATATTGAGCAAAGTGTTGCTGGTGGAAATCTAAACTAAAATGTTGTTTTTAAGCTCTCTTCCTTTTTTTAGTATTCCCTTTTTACTGAAAGCCAGAATAGTCCGGTCTGGCTGTGCATGTAAAGAGAGTCGCTTTTTTGTTTCAGTCGTGGATCCCGGCCAAAGTCTTCAAACATAACCACTCACCGCCCTCCACAAACCAACAAGCGACAATCTCCACCCCTCACCCCATCTAACTCGGACCACCTCACTGGAAAAGTGCTTCAACTTAGGAGGTGATCATCATTTAAAAGCAGGTGTTTCGAGTTTAAGACATTTGGAAACACAGACAGACAGAAAGACAGGCAGACGGAAAGACAGACAGAAAGACAGACAGACAGACAGACAGACAGAAAGACGGGCAGACACACACACACACACACACACACACACACACACACACACACACACACAGACAGGCAGAAAGACAAACAGACAGATAGAAAGAGAGATAGGCAGAAAGACAGACAGACATGTAGACAGAAAGACGGGCAGACACATGCAGACAGACAGAGAGACAGACAGTAAAACAGACAGACAGAAAGATGGGCAGACAGAGATGCAGACATAAAGACAGACAGAAAGATGGGTAGACAGAGATGCAGACATAAAGACAGACAGAAAGATGGGTAGACAGAGATGCAGACATAAAGACAGACAGAAAGCCAGGCAGAAAAACAGACAGACAGAAAGACAGGCAGGTAGACCGACAGACAGACGGAAAGACAGGTAGACCGAAAGAAAGACAGGCAGAAAAACAGACAGAAAGGCAGTAAAACTGACAGGCAGAAAAACAGGCAGAGAGACAGACAGACAGTAAAACAGACAGACAGAAAGACAGGCAGAGAGACAGACAGACAGTAAAACAGACAGACAGAAAGACAGGCAGACAGAAAGACGGGCACACACACACACACACACACACACACACACACACACACACAGGCAGAAAGACAAACAGACAGATAGAAAGAGAGATAGGCAGAAAGACAGACAGACATGTAGACAGAAAGACGGGCAGACACATGCAGACAGACAGACAGACAGACAGAGAGCCAGGCAGAAAAACCGACAAACAGAAAGACAGGCAGGTAGACCGACAGACAGACAGATATGCAGACAGACGGAAGGACAGGTAGACTGAAAGAAAGACAGTCAGAAAAACAGGCAGACAGAGAGAAAGACAGGCAGAAAAACAGACAGACAGACAGACAGAAAGACAGACAGGCAGACAGACAGACAGACAGAAAGACAGACAGGTAGACACATACAGACAGGCAGACAGAAAGACAGGCAGACAGAGAGAAAGACGGGCAGACATAAAGACAGGCAGAAAAACAGACAGACAGAAAAACAGGCAGGTAGACAGACAGACTGACAGATATGCAGACAGACAGAAAGACAGGTAGACTGAAAGAAAGACAGGGAGAAAAACAGACAGAAAGGCAGACAGACAGAAAGACAGACAGGCAGTAAAACAGACGGGCAGAAAGACAGGCAGAGAGAGAGACAGACAGTAAAACAGACGGACAGAAAGACAGGCAGACAGACAGAAAGACGGCAGACAGAGATGCAGACATAAAGACAGGCAGAAAAACAGACAGACAGAAAGACAGGCAGGTAGACCGACAGACTGACAGATATGCAGATAGACGGAAAGACAGACACAAAGACAGGCAGACAGACAGAAAGCCAGGCAGAAAAACAGACAGACAAAAAGACAGGCAGGTAGACCGAAAGACTGACAAATATGCAGACAGACGGAAAGACAGGTAGACCAAAAGAAAGACAGGCTGAAAACCAGACAAAAAGGCAGAAAGACAGACAGGCAGACAGACAGTCAGACAGACAGACAGACAGACAGACATACAGGCAGACATACAGAAAGACAGACAGGCAGACAGACAGAGAGGCAGATAGACAGACAGACAGAAAGATAGGCAGACAGAGAGAAAGACGGGCACACATAAAGACAGGCAGAAAAACAGACAGACAGAAAGACAGTCAGGTAGACAGACAGACTGACAGATATGCAGACAGACAGAAAGACAGACAGACAAACAGACAGAAAGACAGGCAGACAGAACGACAGACAGACAAAGAGACAGAAAGACAGACAGGCAGACAAACAAACAGACAGACAGACAGACAGACAGACACACACACACACACACACACACACACAGAGAGAGAGAGAGAGAGAGAGAGAGAGAGAGACAGAGAGAGAGAGAGAGAGAGAGAGAGAGAGAGAGACAGACAGACAGACAGACAGAGAGAGAGACAGACAGACAGACAGAATGACAGACAGACAGACAGACAGAAAGACATTTTTATTGACTGGTGCTTTGTTTAGATTTGAAGTGTGGCAGACAGACAGAAAGGAGGATGATCTGGAGGATGAATATTAGTACCAAGACTGACTGGGGAGTGAAGCTGCAAAACATCTGCTTGAGTTCGGTACACAGTCTGTAATGTAAAGGATTAACATATCAGTTTCTTGCACAAAAAATATATGAACCCTGCTGTTGGGGTCAGTTCGGTGCGTAACAGCGTTGTCAGTATCAAGACAAATATCCCTTATTAATCTTTATATGAGATAACGCAGTGTTTGTGTCTCTATGCATCTTCAGGGCTACATACACAATCTATAACTTTCCATCTATTTTCCTCATGTAACCATTAGCCAGGCTGTCTGCTACCAGATAACCATCTGTGAATGTACATGCCGCCGAAAATTCCTATAGGAGTCCATTTATCTGAGGTTTGGATGGTTTGATTAGATATTGGTGAGCTGTCGTGTGTCAACACTGAGGCAGGTGCTGGGCATTTTATAGCACAGTTTAAGTCCATCTTCAGGGGGTTTATGGGTAATAAAAGTTTAAACACTATTTGCTTTCTGGTTTTGCTGTCATCACTGGGTGTTGTCCAAATTTGTGAGGTGAGCTCAAGTGATGAGGCCATAGAAAGCAAATGATATGCATTATGCAAGCATTTCTTTATTGAACATAATACAAACATTATAAAAAATACCATTGTAGTATGGTACTGGTATGGTACTATGGTGCTATCGTGTTTTTTTAAAGACCTAGCAGTGTCATGGTACAGACATGCATATAAGTTGAGAATGATACCGACATATGAAGTTATCTTGGCATTAAAGCTATGGTGCATGAATATTTACATTTATTATTTACAATAATAAATGATTATGAATATTTACAATATTTACACACCAACTGACCTACAAGTACACCAAATAATGATATCATGGTACTACTGCAGTACTTTATGGTGAATGTATCTTTGTTAGCCAATATTTCGTTTGCTTCAGGACAGGGCTGTAACAACCATTATGTGTAAGCAATGTCTCTTTTCATTCCAAATAATCACTATTTTTTTAAAGATCCAAGCCCCTGCCTCAGGAGGAATTACACCCATCTCATTTTGGCTGATGATGAAGAATGTTGTGGTGGTGTATTTTGTTGTTGGCGGCTGTTTTACTATACACATTACAAGGAAATTACCTGTTTTACATCCAGAAACCCATCCCAGAACATCTTGACTTATTTCACTCACAATATAATAACAGTATGTTATGATTTATAGAAAGCATGATTGGGAGGTCTTGTTAAATCCCAGGATTCATTCATTTAGATCTAGGAATGTCCACTAGATTTGCTTTTTTGATTTTGAATTGTTATTTGTTTATCTTGCACAATTTAAAAATGAGATACAAATGACAAAGAAAACACAATTTATTACACTGTAAAAAAATGAAGCATGAAGTTAAAACAACTTGGTTTTGCAAGCCAATTCAACCATTTTAAGTTTTGGCTTGTGAAAAGTTGACATAACTTATAAAATCAAGTTGAAATTGTTTAACTTTTTTTTAAGGTAAAGTAACATAAAAATACAATGCTGCATATTTTTACAAAGCAGCACTGAAAAAAATGATTCTGTGCCTTAGTAAATTTAACCTAAAAGAAATTATTAAATTCTATTAAAAAAATGTAAAAAGTAAAAATAACACAAAAAATTTAAGTTAATTCTAAATTAACAAATTATTGAGTAAAATTCACTTAATTTTATTATGTAAAATCCACCCAAATTTGTAAGAAGGAAATTTTGTGTTGAAACTACTTGAATTATTTAAGTAAATATAACTAACTAGGCAGTGGGCTTGTACTTCCCAGCATGCTTTGCATGGGACTGCAGTGGGCTTGTACTTCCCAGCAATGCTTTGCATGGGACTACATAATAAAATTAAGTAAATTCAACATAACATTTTTTTCAGTGAGTGCAAGAAAAGGCAAAAAGCCTGAAGGGCTTATATAAAGCCTCCTTCTAATAAAAAACTGCATACAAAACTACAAACTAAAGAGAAATGAAATAATTATGTAAATAAATAAATATATAAATTACAACCACCACAAATCACGACAATAAGAAAAATGGTAAAAAATAAATTAATAACATAATTATAAATATATAAATAGCAATATTATGTGTAAGCATAACACATAAACAGTATGCATTTATCTGTAGAAACTGCACAAATATTATGTAAACACACATATATATATATATATATATATATATATATATATATATATATATATATATATATATATATATATATATATACACTTATAAAGTAGAAATAAATATTACAATGAATATGGACAATAAAAGAACAACTAGGACATTGAAATAAAGTATTAACATTAGACATTGCATAACGATAAAGTATGCTATCAAAATTGTTTATCATTTATCAAAATTAATAAATTAATTAGCTTCTATACAAATTGCTTTTATTTTATATATACATAAATTAAGAGTTTGGTTCCAAAACGCAATAAATCCATTTTGACTAATTTCTGTAAAAAATATGTTTTCTATACAAAGAAAGTGACAAGATTATAACCACTATTTTCTGTTACAAAATTTCACATAGCATTTTTTAGGTTATAAAAACATAAAAAAATCAAATCCGTAATTTGATTTTCAAAGATTTATTATAAAAACTGATTATTTTCTCCCGCAAAATGCAATAAATCCATGACAATTTTTTTTCGAAATGCTATAAATCTTTTGAATCAATCTATAAATGTGCATTTATCTTTGACATGTTATATTCATTTAGTTGACTAGTAATATATTCATTAATGGCATTAATCAAAACACTTACTTTGTCATATTTAGAACACTGTCATTGCTGCTGTCATCCAACTTTTTTGACAGTGATCAGATGTAAAATTTTGGCCCTGCTCGATTTTCATTGACTTTGAGTAACAAGCAACAGCCGACATTTTTCCCTCTCACGTAAATTATTTTGATGGCTTAAGTTTCTTTCCCTCCACAGAAAACCATGGATGCAAATCCAAAACTCCATAAAATATCCAAAACTGCAAATCCAAAACTCATTGGATATTTGCAGTTCATGGTTGGGTCAAACATGGACCATTTTTTGGGGGGTTTGAACCAACAGTTGGGTTTGCCCATGTTTTTATAAAAACCTGACTGAAGATATGAAACTATTAAGGCTGGCAGGACACATTGAAAATATACCCTCTGATGGTGTTTTGTGTGTGTTAGTGAGTTTGTTTCACACAAAGGACAACTAATCTCATTTCAGTTTGAGGAATGTTAAATTTGTTGTTCTGTTCTTCTAGAAGCTCCTTAATCAGATTCCTGAGTGACAGATTTCTGATAGTGTTCAGATGGGTACACAGCGTGAGAACCGATGCAGGCATTTGAAAACTGTACACTCAGTCAAAACCTGTCACAGCAGGAACAAGCAACTAACCCAAAAGAGTTTGTACTTCTTATTAATGTCACTGTGCTGTAATGAGGTTAATGTGATCCATCAGTTAAGACCTAGATCTCTTCATTGTGCTTTGGACACGTTCCCCTTTAATTGTAATCTATGAATGAGATATTTTAAAAAAAGCAGCAGACTTACTGTAGTTGATAACAGATTTTTGAAAATGGCTTGTCGAGCTGTTTTCTGTCCTGTGTTGATAGCTTGATATCACCGTCGATGGGTGTTTTGTTGGGTTTCCAATTTGAGCTTGAGGTGGTTTTTGACTGATACGAAAAAGAGAAAATGCGAATAATGGAAGATGGAAATGCATTTGCCAACTAAATTCTGACTGATCGTCTAGCTGTTTTTGCTGTTGTTGTCTTTCCTATAGGGCTCGACGTCATCGCAATGCCCTTGCTGTTAGTGCCTGCATCAAAAAATTTTTGTGCAAAGCATTCAGTTTGGCAATTACAAGCTGCAAATCGTAACTAAATGCAGTCCTGTCCCCATTTTATAAGCGTGCCTTGTTTTATTTACTGTTGCTTACTATGTTAATACCACAGTCATTCGCTTGAACAACTTGATGGAAACGCACCTAATTCACATTTGTTGGTTTTTCTTTTTTGTGCGAATTTTGAAAAGATTCACTTTACGTTTTTGATGGAAACCCAGCTTGTGTTACTGGTACACTGTAAAAAAAATCACATCAACATACGTTTTTGTTTCATTTTAACTTAACAAATTAAGTTAAATAATTTCAACTTGTTTATAAGTATATAGTAGTCAAAAACTTAAAATGGTACACTGTAAAACCTAACAGTTAACTCAAACCATTTAAGTTAACCGGTTGCATTAGGCCATGCATTTAAGTTTTAAAACACATAAATTTAAGTACTGTGAACTTGAGTCATGTGCAATTATGCACTTATAATTAAGTAGTGTGAACTTAAATGTAAGTGCATAACTGCATTTGACTCAATTTGTTTAAGTTCACAGTACTCAAATGTATGTGTTTTAAAACTAATGCAACCGGTTTACTTAAATGGTTTGAGTTGAGTTAACTTTTAGGTTTTACACTGTAGGTTCAATTGACTTGCATAACCAATTTTATTAAACTTGCACGCAGCACTGCAGCAGTTTTTTTTACAGATTTGATTTTTTTTACAGATTTGATTTTTTTTACAGATTTGATTTTTTTAATTTTATGTTTCATTTTGTTTTGTTTTTTAGTTAAGGAGGAATCTGATTGGACATGTTTTTGTTGCAAGATGAGTCACTACTTCATTTATTTTTTTGGCCAAATGTCATCCTTAAAGACAGAGCAAATTTTGTCTATTTAAAGTTTATTTTGGTAAATTTACTGTAGACTTGGCGGCCTTGTTTTTATTTATTTTGTTTAATATCTTTACCTTATAAACAACCACAAAACCACAGCAATGTTGTGCTTACTTCCAAACAGCCAAAGTTGTTTTGTAAAGGAAGTTGTATTGCCGATATTAAAGGTGCAGTGTGTAATTTTTAGATGGATCTCTTGACAGAAATGCAAAATAATTTACAAAACTATATTATCAGGGGTGTATAAAGACCTTTTGATAATGAACCGTTATGTTTTTATTACCTTAGAATCAGACATTTTTATCTACATGCACAGAGGGTCCCCTTATGTGGAAGTCCCATTTTGTGCCACCATGTTTCTACAGAAGCCCTTAACAGACAAACTTTTTTACTAAGTTGTCTCCGACGATGACATGTTTTTCTGGTGGCGGCTACTGTAGCATGTGTTTCAAAAGCGAAGGGTGAGCAGTGGATTGAGCTGTTGGTTGCAATTCACAACCTCACCACTAGATGCTGCTAAAATTTACACACTGCACCTTTAATAACTCTTGGTTTTTTTAGTTCAGTAAATTGCAAACAAAACCTCTGATATTTAAAAAAATCACGCTAATATACACTTGTATCATAATGCAAAACTACCAAAAACACACAATCCTAATTTTTATCTCCATAACAAAACCCGAGATGACCCGACATGGAGTCATGGACATGAATTTTTACAAATTGGCTGTTTAAATAATGTCCTCCCTCACAAAAATGAACCATGTTTTTTTAGGTGTATTGATTTCTATTAGCAAAACCATGGTTTTACTACAGTAACCTTTTTTTTGTTTTGTTTTAACTGTAGTAAAACCATGGTTTCTTTTTGTATGGGCTTTATTCAAAAGAGTAGAGGTTTGGACCCGGAAACAGTATTCCTTACGTAATGACTTAACAAGCAGATTAGTTGTGTGTTTTTTTGTTGTGTTTTGTTGGTTTTTTACATTTTTTATATTTTAACTTGTAACCCAATTATCATCTGATTTCTTTCATTACCCCGCCCATCGCCTCTCCCCCTCACACGCTACCTTTACATTGAGGTCAAGTGAACAGATGATTGATAAACTCAACCTGCGTGTGCGCAAAGATAACGCGGTCATGATTGACTCGTTCTCCCGCGCTGATTTGTGTTATAAGATAAGACTTGTTCGACGTCTTGGTGCGCCGCTAGAATCGACAGCCGGATGACGTCAAAGTACCGCGAGAGCGATTCGCTCAATCATACAGAGAAGTCTGCTTTTAAATCGCTCTCGCGCGACTTTGACGTCATGCGGGTGTCGGTTCCTGTGGCGTCGCATGAAGTCGAACAAGCCTATAAACTTTACCTCAGACTTCGTTTGGCGCATGCGTAAGTGCTTTGTTTTACGTGGACGTATTTATCCAGTGCCAGTGACCTCTGCATGTATTTCATCTCGTCTGTTGGCAGTCTGCAGGTGAGCAGCTGTGTGAAGTTTTGTAAAATTTACCAGATGAAGTCTGAGAAATATAACAAAGTAACTTTTGTGATACAGTTGATGCTTTTTCTGTGCTACTTAGAAGTACCAAACAAAAATATCACAAGGATTATTGTCATAATTTTGACTTTGCAGTTTATTCTTATCAAAAGCCACCTACTTAGACAGGTAGGGACCGTCTGACAGGTAGGGACCGTATTGTTTTACATACTCCGTTTATATCTCAGATAAAATGTACTAATTTGAAACTTTTACACTGTAAAATGCTTTTAAAAAGCTGTCATTGGGGTGGTACCTTCACAAAAAATACATTTTGTACCTAAAGAGAGCATATTTGTACCATATTCATACATTTGAGATACCAAATGTGTACATATCTGTACCTAAACAGTATTTTAGGACCTTTTACACGATACATATCTCTTTCACTAACTGTGTCAAACTCTTGTATGTCTTTAAAGAGTTTATGCCATAAATCTCGCATATTTTTGGCTATGTGTTGTTTCTTGGCGGACCACTAAAGTATGCATCACATACGACACATCTTTTTGAGATCCTCTATACAGGAATTCAACCAATCAGAGGACGGCTTTCAACCTGCTGAAGTGTTTTCAGTAAAGTGTGCCTTATGCGTTCAGTCAATGGTCAGACTAGGTTATTATCTCAAATGCCTGAACAAATATTTTCCATCTTTTTATCTGGATAATGCAAATCTGTATAACAGCAATCAAAAATCCCTTTGTATGCTAATATTGACTGTTTTTCTCATCTTGGGCTGCGTCAAATTATTGGCAGTCCCTTGTTTAATTCAAATGCTTTATGCTCACACAAAACCCCTGTTATGCAAACCGTAGACGCATGCATAAAATGGCAAATACCGAAATTATCTGCAAATAAAATCGAACCGCGTGCTTATTTCGCAGCGTATTCAATTACTTAGCTTTAGTTTGTTTTGGTTTTCATAATTGAAATCGCATTCTTGGAAGCCCTCGGTAAAGCAAATTATGCTAATGACTCTGAATGCATTGAATAAGGATCATGGCCCAGAATTCATTAAGCAGCCATATTGCCTGTGCATATGTGTGTGTGTGTGTGTCTGTCTGTGTTTGTATAGAGATTCACACTCATGTCGGTGGATGGTGTGTTTGAGTGGCTGTGTGTGTTGTCCTGTGAAAGGGACCATCTGCTCAGTGTGACAGTAATGAAGTGAAGGAAATTGTAGGACAATAGCGCTCAGTCTCATTCAATAAAGCTGCAAGCGGCTGGGCATATTTCTGGTGTTTTACACAAGATAGCTTCACTTTATGACACTGTGGTGGCATCCCAGCCACAGGTAACCATACACACACACTATTGGAGGTTTTCTCAGTTTTGCATTGTATCAAAGCAGCTTTACAGCAAATACATATTAGTACAGGCAAATATAAAGGTATATTAAAAGAGACGGCTGTAGGGCGTTGTTAGGTCTGATGCAAAATGCAGTCAATGCAACCCCTTCGGCCGTGACTTATTCACGATACAGCACAGCCTCGAGTACCTTACTGCTTTTACAAAACAGTTACCACACAAATATTAAAGCAAAAAAATGTGTCGAAACAACCTTCATAAAGTAAAATCAATAAGTTATTTTTCCTCTGAAAAAATAGTGCCTGACTAATTGTAAATGCTAACAGAATGTTTCACATATGGTTACATTGCTAAAGGTTAGTGGCGGCGGGTGACTTCTTTTTCGAGGGCGCGTGATGCGAAGCTTGTCACAACATGTATTTAGCCGGTCATGTGTGTGGCTCGTCATTTCAAAATATGGGTGATTCTTATGAAATCCAGATTTAGAAGGTGTCCAGCATCAGAATTTTCAAAAAGCCCTTAAAGCCAATTTTTTTGCACATATAAGATTAAGGTCTGAACTTACAATAAACATTATTTTTAGAGGATTTAAAAAATATTTCCTATAGAATTATTAAATTTTTTTAGATTATCATTATCAAAAATTATCATTACCGCAATATGCATTTGCAAACTCATGTTTCGGTAATGAGAACTTAAAGTTGTCTAGGTACTATGACAAACAAAATTTCAACTTTTATCTGGAGAGAAAAAATAAGAACTGCTTACCTGGTAGCCATCTTGAGTGTCACAGTCAATTATGTCCCTTACAAAAAAATTTTTTGTTGAAAATTTTAGTTCCTTGAGGGCTTAAACAATGATTCAAATTATTGCGGAGGATGAGAAAATTGGTCTTGGACACATTTATATTCCTTATTATTGTCTCTACATTTACCAATGATCACCAAACACCACATGTTTCGTTACTGTAAATGTTTATAGTATAAAATGCACTGAAGCTTTTTATTTGTTAGATTTTTTAATTATAAATATTTCCATGTCAAAGAACCCAAATCCAGTCATGGACATGTTGCGGTAATGAACATTTTCCCCTTAAATGTGGAAAAAACAACAAATTTGTTTTGTATGATGTCATTTGAAATCCATGTGCAAAATAGTATATATGTTTGTAACTGTATGCTTCTTATTTTAATCGCATTTACTTTATTATCAAAATGTTTCATGACACCTCATAAGTCTAATTTCGCGAAAATCACCATGTCATATATACTTATATGCATCACGTGTCGTGTCAAAATAAGTGCCTGCTGCACACGCGTCGAAGGGGTTTATGATAAAAAAGTTTGCCAGATATTCACTAAATCTCATGTGTAATCAGAGTTTATTGTTAAGTAAGTGTCTTGCGAGTATTTCGTGAACGTGAGCGTCTCTTGTTTGTCCTGTGGCAGCTACCATATGTGTTTTGAAATTGAGGGGTGAGCTGTTGGTTGCAATTCACAATCTCACCACTAGATGCAGCTAAATTTTACACACACCCCCCTTTAAACAAATATGCATATACATTTTTGTATAAGATGTATATTAGCGATACTAACTGTAAAAATTACTGGAATCAGATTAATAGATTCTTAAAAGAGTAAAATGTAATTTGACTGATTTACATCTTTAAATAATCACAATTACATGTGTGAGCTAGCTGTAAACAAATTTTTGCCTCCTTAAATTTTGATTGACAACTTGCTGTTTAAAATCTTAGTTATGAGTTGCTGTAACTTGCTTAAAATGACTTTTTCCATGTTTAAATGCTACAATTGGGTCCCCAGTGCTTCTATCAACCTAGAAAATATGAAAAAGATCGACCCAGTAACTTAGTTTTGGTAAACCATTCTTTGCAAGCATGTGAAAAAATAGCTCATTGAAATTTGGCTCCCCTTGTGATGTCAGAAGTGGATAATACCGCCCCTTAATCTGCACTATAAAACCACCGCACTGCCATTTAGTGCAGAGATTGACTCATTTGCCAGGTATGTCATTTTAAAGGACATACCTGGGACAATTTTAACATGTTATGATAAATTATCAAGGTTTTTTTTAAAACTAGAACTTCACATTCATACTCCGGGGACCCAAAGATTTATTTTACATCTGAAAAAAGTCTTGTGAAATGTCCTTTTTAACGTATTTGATCCGTTAATTTGCTTAAAAAATATTTGCTGCTATGATTGATGACATATTTTTTGCACTGTAGTTTAGTGCTGGGCAAATATATATTTATTTATATTTGTATATATTCTATATTATATATACATTTAAAAATATTTTTTGAAGTGTATATATGTATGTGTGTGTGTTAAAATATAAATAATAATTGCACACACACATATATTATGCAAAAATTTAATTTAATTTTGTATGCGATTAATCGCGATTAATCTTTGCCCAGCACTATGTTGTCACTTTGCATTTTTCTTTATCATCATTGTCATTTTTTTTGCTTTTGTTTTTAATTTAAACTGTCTTGTTGCATGAAAGATGCATTATGTAAATACATCAAATAAAAACCATTTGAATTCCTGCACTATCATAACAACCACATGGATTACTCACAGTATTACACTGTTGTTTTTGCACACCTCCAAGTTCTCAAATATTCTGATCTCTAGATAAGCATCACATACAAATAATGCTGCTTGCGTTTGAAACACCAATCCTACCTTAGTACCTTAAAAACCTGTTCAACCCCTCACCCCCTGTGGAAATCACAAAGCTGCCAGCCAATCAGATTTGAGCTCTTGTGATTTTCACGTGTCTCATGTATCAGACAGTCAAAAGAAGGACTGTGGGCGGTGTGGCGTCTGAGCCAGAGACAGTAACAATGACACCTCGCCAAAATATGATTTACGTTATGGATTTAATTTATATATTTTGCAGTATCGTCAAATACTAACTGGCGCTCAGAAACAAAGTAAATGCCCATAATATCATTTATGAGGACCGAGGTGGTGATTGACACCTGTGGTGTTACCATAGCAAACTGGCCTGAAGCGAAACAAACAAGCGCACTCCGTCCTAAATACAGATGTAATAACAGTGTATAAAAGTCAGATACATTGCTTTCTGTGCCAAACCCACGATAAACCCCATTTACATAGGGATCTAAACTGCTTTATGTGTAATGGGTTTCTGTTAGTTCACAAAAAAGGGGAACAATCGTGTTTGGCAGTAGTTAGTACAAGCAGTTTGCATTCGTCACCGGTTCAGTTAAAATCGTGTAGACATTTGCAAATCTTGTACTCAAATATGCAAAGTGACAGTTAGTTTTTTATGAAGGGGTTTTTGAGAGTGAATAGAAATATTTCTACTCCTGTATACTCTGAAATCCCAGATTATTTCCCAGGTTGTTTTGTTAAAAGCTCTTTCAGCACGGTTCATTTACATATCAACAGTGAGATGTAATTCTTAAAAAAATGCCTGGGGAAATAAGACACTTGTTGATATACAGTAAGAAAATACATACAAGTATTGTGACTAGTATCGCTCAAACTTGATAAGAAAGTTTGCTTGTGATGTTGTGAAGTCTATCCAAATAAAGCATCTCCTAAATGTAGAATTTTTTTGGAATCTGAGCACATTTTGAGTCATTGTTGAGATCTCGTCTGAAATCTTAGTTTACTTACAAATTAATCTCATATAAAAGTGATTTCTACCAAACACATCAAGGTTAGTCTGCTGAATTGAATAATGAAGTGTATGATGAAAATTGGGAAGCAAACCTGTTAACCTTAAAAAATTGCTCTAATACAGTTCAAAGTTATACACCGCCTTCATTACTCAAAAACAAGATTAGCCAAAATATTTTCCTCTGTAACTTCTCAATGTGGTGGGTACAAGGTGGCAGGAGGGACACTGGCACACCTATTTTGATTTTGCCCCATGGTGTATGATTTAAATTGAAATTCAACCCGATCACAATATAGCTATTTTTGGTTTAAAATAATTGCATGATTGCAGCCAAAAAAGTAATACTTTTTTAAAGGCGGGGTGTATGATTTTTAAAAAACACTTTGGAAAAGGGAGTCGTACCGTGTACCAAAACACACTTATAGCCAATCAGCAGTAAGGGGCGTGCCTACTAACCGACATCGGCCCTGTCCCAAATGGCGCACTTCATGTGGACTTTTGGTCTTGTGGCCTTAAATTGCGCGTGCTCGCTAAGTTTACGAGTCCGTAGGGTGTCCCATCTGTCATTTTTATGCTTTAAAGTGTGCTCATCAGCAGACTTTACCAACCCAGAAGTTCTTGAGAAAAAGCAATCAGACCAATCAGACGACGGAAGGGAGGAGCTCACACTGACGGCCAACTTCTCTCCCTATTTCCGACGTGACACTTGAGTCTGTCCCAAAATACGACTCCAGTGCACCCACATGAACTCGCATCAAGGGTCCTTGATGGGTCACTCTGTGATGTCATCAAAGTGTGGACTCTAAGGAGGACCACAAGTCCGGAGTGTACCATTTGGGACAGGGCCATCGTTGCCTGGGTTGCGTATATGTGGGGCAGGTCTATCAAAAGAAGGTCCGGAGTCTATTGGGGTAGGGGCGTGTTTGTTTAGGTGATTTTAAATATCAACACTGGCTTTCATAGATCATGCACCCCGCCTTTAATCTACTCAAGCTCTTTGCTTTCAAAGATGGTTAAACAAGATGTTTTATATTATTCAAATGGAACAACTTTTTTTTCCTTTGTTTTGTTTTTTAAATGTATTTTTTGTATTATTTGTTCTTTATAAAACCATCAAAGTCTAAGTAAAATAATTAGCCTATAAAATAGCTTGAAATTAAAAATGAATATGTATGTATGAAATGTGGCTGAAAAAAATTGTGTTCATTTTGGTAAAAAAATAATAATAATTAAAGGTGAAGTGTGTCGACTTTAGCGGTATCTAGCAGTGAGATTGTGAATTGCAACCAACGGCTCAGTCCACCATTCACAGAAACGCATAGAGAAGCTATGGTAGCTGCCACAGGACAAACATGTGTGTTGTCTAAGACAAAATACAGCAGTGATAAAACATGCTTTGTACAGCAGTTTGTCCGTTTAGGGCTACTGTAGTTCCCATGGCGGCACAAAATGGTGACTTCCATGTAAGGGGACCCACGGTGTATGTAGGGATGGGCAATTACCGGTTTCACGATTAACCACTATAAAATGTCTTGACGGTTAGCATTATCGTTTAAAATGTTATGATCATTACAACCGTGTTTGATTACCGTGGTTTTGAAAACTCGCGGTAAATCCTGTCCAGACAGAATCAGTTTGATGCAATCGCGCACATGCAACATAGTTTTTTGCACAAGAAGGCATTTAAGAGATAATTTATTGTTTTCATTCACGGTAAACTTATTAGACAGATTTTTTTACCACAGAAATAATTTCAGGGACATGAAAAGTGAAATTGTGATTTTCAAAAATAAAACTTGTTAAAATGTTTTCAGTATGTGTATCAGTTCTTTTTGAACATTTCCATCTCATTTTAACAAAACCATGATAATATTGATAACCGTGATAACTTTGGTCGCTATGAAATTTTCATACCGTCCCATCCCTAGGTGTATGTAGATAAAAACTGCTCATTCCAAGGTTATTAACAAGTAACAGTTTATTATGTAAGGTCTTTATACACCACTGATTATATAGTTATGTATATTATATTGCATTTTTGCCATTAGATCCTTCTAAAAGTTACACACTGCACCTTTAAATTTAATTATTGCAGTTATTTTCCGGACTTTGTGAACAAAATGTCCTATTTTGGAAGGTGCGACCAATTAAAGCTTGCTTGATATTGTACTTGTTATATGTAAGGGCGGGATAAAAACAAAGAACTACGTTTCTATGATGTGAGAAGACGTAAGCTTTATTTTAGCAAGGAAAACGGAGGTACGCTGAAAAAAAATTGTTCATTCAATTTACTCCGTTTTTTAAGGTAAGTGGTTGCAATCAATTTATTTAAGCTACATTTAAACAAAAGTTTTTATTTTATTTTACTAATTTGTTTTGTTTAAATGTAGCTTAAATAAATTGATTGCAACCACTTAAAAAATTGAGTAAATTAAATGAATAATTTTTTTTCTAGTTTATGATGTTTTTTTAAAGACCCCCCATTTCATTCCCTCATTCATTCCATGTTCTTATAGATTGTTATTAACATACTTAGAGTCACTTTAGGTATAAGAATTCACCACCAGCCATATATTTTCGAAGTCATTACTTTTTTTTTTGAAGTGCTGCCTGTATGAACCCTGTATTAAAGACATGTAATGGTTTGTTTGTCCTTCATGGCTTAAACTTTTCATGTGATGTCCTAAAAATTCCTGAAAACCCATCTATTAATCCCATTAAACTTTAATACATTTGCATTGGCATTACACTCTTTAATGTTTGTCGAATGTTAACTAAAAGTTAACTTTTAATCTCCACATCCCTGGTGCAAACAAGTTCGGGTCAGTCAGTCATCTGTAACGTCACACAACAGACTCACACTGTCAATGCTTAACAATCCTATACATCAGGATTCCTGTGCGTCCAGTGCTTTGTGTCGTAGTTTGTCATTTTCTCGCTTGTTTTGCCTCCATCGTCACGCAGAGGGCCACGCTAACCTACACGTCATTTGCATTTTCCCTCTTTGCTTTTAAAGGCACAGCGCTCCTTATGAGCACTCGCTTCCAAAGAGGCTTTTTTCCTCTGAGATGTGGACGGCGTCTCTCTCTTATAAGCTGAAGGATAAGGCTTCTGTCATGCAAATTACGAGTCCTGCAACTAATAGGGTCTTTACACCAAAGATTTTAATTCCCTTTCTCAGTAAATGGGAGAAAGTAGAAGTTTTCTTTTTTCAGTGCCGAAACAGGATAAATACATCAGTCTTTTGCAACAAGAGTGAGCGTTTTTGGAGCTTGCATACTGTGGAGCGCGATTTTGGACTCTCTTTAGTTTGTTTAGGGGGACGCTTAGGGGGGCATTGGCGTTTTGCGACAAAGACACAATGATCTTATTCATTCAATGCTGTTTTCAACAAGCGAAGCAAAATAGATGCCTAATATGATACAAGAAACATCTTGTAGAATTACCTTGTCTATTATAAGTAGGAAATGCAGAATTTAAAGGGAACATGCTGACTTTTTGGGACTTTAGCTTATTCACTGTATCCCCCAGAGTAAGATAAGTCCATACATACCTTTTTCATCTCCATGCGGGCCGTAACTCTGTCTGACGCACCCACCGCTAGCCTAGCTTAGCACAAAGACTGGAAGTAAATGGCTCCAGCTAGCATACTGCTCCCAATAAGTGACAAAATAACGCCAAGATTTTCCTATTCATATGTTGTGATTTGTATAGTCACCGCGTGTACAAATAACAAGGCCATATGAGACACAGCCATCTTTTAACCATATACATACTGGGAAACACTTGCTCGGGCAACACATATTTCAACAACATCATGCCGCCAATTTTTGCACAAACCCAGATGATGTTTACAGTGCATAGACATAATGATTGGTCTCGACTGCATCTGGGCATTTCTTTGTACGCATTACGCTAATGTTTTGCGCTATTTACAACAGTTGCGGTTGCAGCTTCTAGGTACTTTATATCTATGACATAGGCGCATTCCAGTATGTCATTTCTACGCTTAATGAATATATAAAATGGTAATTTCTGTGCCATTAGGTTACCAAATAAATCCCAAACAATGTCTGCCATTGGTTGATAAGGACACTGAAAAACCTGTACACAAACAATAAAACTAAGCAATTGTGTCTTTCCACACTGGAGTTTAATAATAAAGATGTGTTAAAAAGGTTAGCTTATGTTTTGTGCATTGTTCTGGGAGGAGAGCGTTTCGAGGTCCTGGTTTTGTAACCTCAGGTATCTTCGTTTTTTAATTTTTGGTGTCTCGCTATAGAAAAAATCTATAACTAAAGAGTGATTATGGGCCCTATTTTAACGATCTGAAACGCAAGTGCGAAGCGCAAAGCGCAAGTGACTTTGTGGGCGGATCTTTGGCGCTGTTGCTATTTTCCCGGCTGGAGAAATAACTCTTGCGCCAGGCGCAAATCAATAAGGGGTTGGTCTGAAGTAGGTTCATTATTCATAGGTGTGATTTGGGCGTAACGTCAAATAAACCAATCAGAACGCTATCCAACATTCCCTTTAAACGCAAGGGCGCAAGTTCCATGGCAGGTTGCTATTATTATGACGGATTTACCAGGCGGACGCCAGGAGCGGTTCACCTCCGAGGAGACCCACGTTCTTGTAAGAGCAGTCAAAGACAGAGAAGTTGTTTTGTATGGGGATGGGAACTGCCCAAATCAGCGTCGGTTAAACCGGCGTGAGAGGAAATAGCACAATTGTCTCATCAGCTGGCATCCCCATCGTTGCGCCAAGCGCTACAATGATGTCAGGAGACGGGGAATCCCAAGCTTGCCAGCATAAATCGGGCACGCCGTGTAACGGGAGGTGGATCTGCCTCTACACATGACCTGACGCCAGCAGAGGACATCGCTGCATCCACCCTCACCGCTGAAAGGGTTTGGGGGCTTTGAAATCGGACCCAAGAAACACAAGCAAGGTCCAACCCCAAAGTACACTTACAAATCAAGTTAATATGCATTAAGGTTTCTTATGAAAACATTTTAATTATTATTTACATAAAATAAACGTAATACAGCCACACAACAAACTTATGAAAATATTTTAATCGTTATTTGCGTGAGAATTTTTTTACGAAGCCACACATTAAATAAAAACTATCACTATATTCTCTTATCTCATGTGTTAATATTTTTTATTGTAACAATTTATGATTTGCAAAAATAACTCTTGCATCTGTGTAGATTAGATAAGCAAAGTGTATGCGCGTTGTGCACGCTATACATTATGGTCAAGCATGCGCCCTTAAAATAGCATAAATAACAACGCGCAACGCGCCACTGATTTAAACTATTTTTTTCTGGTCAGTGGCGCAATTGTTTTTTGAAACTGCAAAATAGCATCAGGGATGGTTTGCGCCGGAACACGCCTCCTTTTTTGCGCTGAACCGCCCAGGGAGCGCAAGTTCATTCCCTAGTTTGCCGACGTGCGTCTGTGGAGGGAAAACCCCGCTGTGCGCCGGTGCAAAATACGAATGAGACATGCGTCACTGACAAAGTCAATTGCGCTGGGTGCAAGATAGGGCCCAGTATCTTTATGTATTATTTTATATATACTAATGATAAATACTTTTAATTATAAATTAGATATATTGTTGATCTTAATATTTTTTTAGGAATTTTTTTTAAAGGAAAATATTATCAGCTTAGACACAATGCTCAATGTGAATAATAAAATACTACTTAACAAAAAACTGTGCATAGTAATGTACGTAAGGAATATTGACGATGGGCCGTTGAATTATTTGAAAACCCAATTATTATTTTTTATAAATCTGTCAAAATTATTGCATTTTGATTGACCATTAAAATATATTTTTATCAGTAAAAAAGACACCAAGAACCACCTGACTAGAAGAATGTTCAATAATTTGAATAATTGAAGAGCTCCGATGCAAAACCTTCTAAGTGCGCCTGACATGCTTTCTGCGAAATGAGCATTTTTTTATCAGACTCTTAATGGTTTCTGCCAACAAACTGGTATTTCTGAAAGACCTGAGGCTGGGATTAAGCGGATTTAACATATTTGATGAACGTATAATATCTCATTTTGGACGGAAGTGGCGTTTAGCGACTTTTGCATCTGAGCTCTTCAATTGTTTCTTTTAAAATTTTTTAATAGATTTTCTGTCCCCTAAAGCCATACAGAATACAAAGAAATCATTTGTTACTATTGTTTTAGACCAGCTACGATCACATACCAATAGTCCTACTCGTGCATTATGGATGTCATTTTTCTCATTGGGATGGCAGCCAACATAAATAAATAACAAACGCCTACTGTCTTAGCTAATCCTGAAAAAATCCTATGCTTGAAACTGACAGCATACGAAGCTTGCAGCCTGCAACATCAATGTCAATCAATGTTTGATAAAGTTTTAGAAGGTATAGAGATAAACTTAAGGCTAAGTGGCTTCTGCACAAGTCAAGACATTTGTCTAGTGAATTTTTTTTATCCAAGTAAAGAGTCAATGTCATGCGTTTAAATTTTTGGGAATGCATGTATTTAAAAACATATAGATTAAGTAGATTATGGAAAAACATATTCATATTTTTTTTATGCATTGCACTACATTTATTTTATTGAAAATGTTTATATTTGTAAACATTTTCTTTGTGATGTTCTATAGTCAGCTTTACCTATCGTAAGAGAAAATGATCTTAGAAGTCACAGGCATCAACACAAAAAGGTTTATTAACAAACTCTCTGTAAATTGAATAGCTGGTTTTGTCTAAGGTACAAAGTGTGCGTACCCTGCGGTCAGGTCTGGGCGCCACTGATCTAGGTTAATACTGGTTTGTGTGACAGTGTGTCTGTTACCCCAGAGCTATTCATAAGCGTGACTAACAAAAGAAAAGTTCACTGCACTAACAATCAAATGACTCCCATACCAGCTTCCACTGTTTGCTGCAAAACGCATTTTTTTCAAATGTGTTCCCTCCATTCCTGCTAAGATACTGTGTATGATGCATTCTGACAGTTTTGTCAAGCAAAAAAAGAGCTTGTGGCGAGCCCTGCTGGCTTACTGTCACACCATTGTGACAAATCGGTTAACAAAGCTTGACGAACAGCCCCAGTGTCTGAACCAGGTTTGAAAAACATCCTGCCCTAGGTAATTTAACTTTAACTCTAACACCATTAGTGCTAAAAAGTAGCTCAGATTGTGGATATGGTTGTGTTTTTGAAGAGTAAAATGGTTAGCTTGATCTCACGAGAATTCGTAACTATTTTATGAAGTGGCTCATTCGCATGAATTTTAAGAATTAAATGGTACTGAAATGGGAAAATGGTACTAAATGGGAAAAAATGAAGCCCCTAACCTCTTCTATAAACCAAATAGAGATCAAACTGTATGAAATTTTTACATCACGGTTATAATGACCAAAAACACCACGGTTACCAATATTTTCATGGTTTTGTGAACAATTTCTAGAACTGTATAAAAAAGTACTGATCCAAATTTAAAATTGATTTTGCATGTAAGTGCACTTTTGTTAGCATAAACATCAAATAAATAACAATTAACTCTTTCCCCGCCATTGACGAGTTCAATCAAAGAGGTCAATTAAGAAAAATGCTTCCCTGCCAATGACAAGTATTTCCGGCTTTCCGCAATATAACCTGGAACTTATAAACCTGTAAGTTTCGCCCCATGGGCAAACAGCTGTAGGTTCGTGTAAGTTTTGAGGATCGCTCTGCATCTGATCTTTATCAAAAGTCCTTCACAAAAATTGAATTATCTCAGGTTTTTGCTCAAAATTGTTTGTTTTTGAAGAAACCTAATAAAAAGATTTATTCGTACCATGTCCACACAGACGAAAGGAAAGAAAAAAACCTAGCCATAGGTTTGAAGGAACCTACCCATATTTGAACGGTGATTACAAGAGAACTTATAAAGGTAGGGTGAAAGTTGTTTTTTTAAAGCAGAGGGTCTGTTCTTTCATTTGATATATTGTATGTTTATATATTTCAATAAGAACTTTTTTCTGAATATTAAACTTTTGTGAAAATCATGAAAAATGCTGCCACTGGCTAGCAACTTTTAAAAAAAAACGCTGGCGGGGAAAGAGTTAACATTAATCATGGCACATTTGGGGTTCAGATAAAACACATGTGAGTAAATCAGATTTTCATATAAACGCAGGACAAATCAGCATATGTTGTAAGAAATCGAGACTTTAGGACCCAGGAGAAAGCTGATAGCAATAACGGAAGAAACAAACAGAGTAGAAATGAGCTTTAAACTCATCAGATAACATTGTTTAATGGAATATGAACAAATAAGATTAAGAAATATTAAGTAAAGGTGACATAGAATGATTGAACGAAGTATTTATCCTTGTTCTGTGATGTGACATGTAGACAATTTTTTTTTGTTTGGGTCTGTAATGCCTTAGAAGCTTCCTAAAAACCTCTCTCAGATAGCTCTATTAGGGTGGGGGATTTTAAACAAGTGGTTTTGCACCTATTTGGCTCCCCCTACTGGCTTAACTTGCAATCTCATTACTGATTGGCTGACTTTGCTGCCACTCAAAAAATGTAGCCAATTATTTTAAAGTGGAGGGGCAGTTAGATGCCTGTGATGTCATAAGCATCAGTTTTTCAGATTGGACTGTTTTCTTGCTGACATTTCTAAAAGAGGAATTTCTATGGGACTGAGATGTTTAGCATGTTTAGCACTTTTTGTATGTTTGTGAATGTGGGTAGACTACCATTATTCAACAAAGACAAGGTAAAAATGGTTTTTCATTCTCTGTCCACTTTAAGTAAACATGTGTCAGTACAACTAGATTTTCTTAAATGTGAAAATTTTTTGGATTTTAATTCAGTCAGTGAAGACCTGTCATCACAAAAACATGGGAGCAGACGTGAATAAATGTATTTGTCTCACGTTATTGCTTAAATTGGTTGATGCTGAACAGGGGTTTTCCAGCCTTGACACTGGCACGGTTAAATAGTAATTAAAAAATGATGCGGTAATACTAACCGTTGGACATTTTATCACGGTTAACCATTAAACCAGTAATTGTTACATCTCTAAAACCAAACCACATTGATGGCTTCAAAGCATATCATACAAAAACATAGAGATAAGATCATACAAATGTATGCAAATTAGACACCTCTTAAAATACACTGTAAAAAGTAAAAGTTGAGTCAACTTAAAAAAACAAACAAACTTTGTAACACCTAAAAATCCGATTCATTTTTTATTCAACTTAAATTTTCTCACTAAATTGAAAATGTTTAAATATTTGAGGTGTTACCAATTAAATACATTTTAAAAAATTCATTTAATCTTATTTTTTTTATTTAAAGTGAGAAAATTTAAGTTTTATTTATTAAACTAATTGAAGTAAGTTTTAGGCTTTTCCAGTGTAGTAACAAATTGCAAAGAGATTGTGTTAGAATTTGTAAGTTATTATGCTGGCAACCCCATGATGGCATTTAATGTATTTATTAAATGCACAAAAAGTCATGTTGTGTAAAGGTAATTAATACAGAACCACAAGGATGTATATATGCCACCATTGGTTCACACATACAGATGTCAGGATGCCTACAGTTAGCGTCTTGTAGAGAAGGAAAGGGGACCTGAGGTCAAATGTGATGAGAATAAAACTAGCGCTACAGGCTAAAGCTAACCCCACCCCATACCCTTTAGGCTACGACTGTACTCCTCCACCAAACTGCAATAAATACCACTGTCTGTTTCTTCTTCATACGGCTGTAACTCATCCAAAGCATAGCCAGCCCATCATTTTTTTTGTTAGCATGTACTCTACGATTTTATGAAATACAATCATAACTAACTGGCAGATATGTACTATGTACTTATTGCATATGATTATCTGCATTGTACCGCATTAGATTCAGTTGCACGGGCATGCATACTCTTCCCTTTCTTAAGAAAAGTGTAAAAGTAAAAAAAAATGTTTTACATTTGTTTGTTTGTGAGATTCAACTCAGAACCTTGAACTCCATTCATACCTGTATCTCCTGATTACATTGATACTTATTTCTCATAACGTACATAGCTGAGGGCTGATGACTGTTGAACACTGACAGAACACGCCAACTGTTATTTATTGCTACACATCATAGTACAGTGCTTCATTGCTTGTGTGTTTGTGTTTCAGTTCAGGCCTGGAGCTACAGTAATATGACTTAACATTCTTTTCCAAGCCAAAGTTTGTTTCATTTCTTTAGTTGACAGCTTTTGTATGATTCTGTAGATTACACAGCGCAACACAATAGTCTAGTATAAATTAAGTACATGCTGACTACTGCATGTTAACATTTATATCTATTCATTGGGCAACTTAAAATTAAAAATTGAAGCAGAAACCTTATCATAGATGTTTATTAACAAAGCAGAAGAAAACTGTACTTAAACATTAAGGGGTGGTTTCCCGGACAGGGATTAGCTTAAACCAGCACTAGGCCTTTGTTTAATTAGAAAATAGAACTAGTTTGAACAAACATGCCTTACTAAAAACATGGCATGCATTTTGAGAGCAAAACAAAGGCACTGATGTATTTTAAGATATGTCAGTGCAAGTTTCAGTTTGGACAGCTCTTATATTTATTTTAGTCTAGGACTAGTCTAATCCCTGTCCAGGAAACCGCTCCTATATGAAACTAGACAGGGCCGGCCCTTGGGGTTATGGGGCCCTAGGCGTTATGGGGCCCTAGGCGAGACCTTGAAAATGGGCCCCACTGGTGTAAAAAATTTAATGGCAATGATATTTGACAAGTGAAATTAAAACAGACAAAAATGAAAATATATATTTAAGTGTAGAAGTTTTTATTAAGTGCAACATATTAAGCAATGTTTTTAGTGCAACAGAACTACAGTACTGTATCTATCAATACAAATATCATGGATATTAATACAGAATAATTACTATAGGGTGATACAGTATTCTGTATACTGTTTTTGAACCCTACTATAGTATATTTTTAGTATCTAAGAATTTTAATATACATATTACTGCAGCAAATTATATAGTGTAATAGTCTTTTTTCATGTGGGTTAATTTAGAAAGGGTGATGGACATTTTTCTAATGTTTTTAAATTAGCATAGGCATTAAACAATGTAAAGCAGAAAATACCTTTACCTTGTGATTGCTTTTCTTTCTCTGCTTTTCTCTTTTTCTCTTTAGCTCCTAAAAGGTATTGTTGTAATTCTATAGTTTGTCAAACAACCGCAACCTCAATAAGTCTTATTTTTATTGAAAGGTGTAACGTAAACATTGCGTTGTTATACGATACTACATTACACATGATAATACATATTGCATGCACAATGAGACACACCTCCGCAAGCGCCCGCAAGCGTTTTATGTCTTTACTTATACTAAGGTTTTGTATTTATTATCATTTTACTGAAGATTGTTGTGTGGGGAATAGGGATGTCAAAATATGCAATTTCCCATATTCGATGATCATTTAAATTAACGATCAATCAATCGAATAATCGTTAACAGTAATAGTGCAATAAGCCATTACAGCAGTGACATATAGCCAATGACATAAAAGTGTGCGTAATGCCAGCTTCCTCACGCGAATTAAAAGTTTTTATTTTGTCTAAATAACATGCTAGTTGGATTGTAAAATGAGTCAATGTAGTTGGTGTTTTGATAAAAATCATCAATTGAATCTCGTAATGAAATATAATGACTAATAGACACAGTAAACTCCGCCTCATAACGGGCACTCCGCACAGTCGGATGAAAGTCTGTGTGTCCATGACAAAATAAGTTTTCATTATCATCAAGTGTTATTTTTCTAGTTGTTCACCTTGCTTTCTGAGTCGTTGATACATAGCTTGTTGTAATTATATCCAAGAAGCACACAAAGGGCACTTTTCCCGTCGTCACCTCAGCTTTAGACCTGCAGCGTACTTTCAGCAAAGATGCTTTTATTATGAAGATTTCAACCTTCCATTAGAAAATCTGTTTAGCGTGTAGCGCCTCAGCCAGTAATGATGATGATCAATGATATATGTTGTGGGCGTTCAGAGTGTAACAACAGTCAGTTACAGTTTACATTTAACAGTTTCTTGCCAGAATTTAAGTTTTACATTTTAATCTGTTTATTAAAAACGGCTTCTGGTCTCCTTCCCTGTGTAAAGCAGCGTTAGCAGCGTTGCTATGCTAATCTTGCAGGCTTCCCTGAAGAGGGTCTTTGCTTTCAGTATCCTGACTGTGTTTAGATTTTCGGCATCGGAACCTCTCAGATCCACTGCGGATGCCATTTCGTTGCGTTAGCAGCCAGCCTCGTCTCGAATGAGGTTATAAAGCCCAAGTGAGTGTTTGGCATCAAGTATCGTTGTGATCATGGCTAGTTTAACTTCTTCGCGCTTGTTTAATTTTTTCACCAGCTGTGTATGTGCCGGGCACACGTGCTTGCTTTTTCGACAATCGGTAAGTTTCATCAATTTAATTCTGATCGACAATTAATCGAAGATCGATTAATTGTTAACATCCCTAGTGGGGAATTTATTCTGTTGTTCAATCCGTGTGTTTTTTTGCACCTACCGTCTTTGTGATCCCTATTGTAATCAATAAGATCCCTGCGCATGGTATGGCGTAATATTTGTGCCTCAATCCTGAGCGAGCAATTGTAAGTTTTGAGCACACAGAACTATATTTTGTAAGCACATTACATTATATTTTGAACAGAAATTAACAATCGCAAAAAAAAATTCTTTGAGCAAATAAAAAACGATTCCGTGCTCAATAAATGTATTTGCTTGTTTGCTATTATCCATATATTTACGTGCAGTAATAACCCGTCTCACGCAGTTTAATCAGGTACTCTCTCTCTCTCTATCTCTCTCTCTCTCTCTCTCTCTGCAAGGGCCAGTCTGATAATATACATTGCGAGTTATAGCAACCCCGTCTAGCGGCCTGATGTGCCGCTTCCCGGTCAAACTGTGCAGCCTCTTTGCTCAACACAGTATATAAAAGTGCTCAACCTGTTCGGCAGGTACAACCATGCCTAGCTCGGGCGTGCTTTGGTTGGGATAATGTGAGCACGCTCTAAATGAGGAGAATAATTGGAGAAAAAGAAGGGTGCAGAGCACTGAGCCCTGTGGGACCCCGGTTGCAAGATGATGTGATTGGACAATGCCCTCCCTCAGGTTGCCCTATAAAGATCTACCTGACAATTTCAGATATAATTTATGTCAGTAGCACAGTGCAAGAAAAGTTAAACACCACCAATATCTACTAAGAAAAATAAATAAGCAACAAACTGTAAAAACTTTCTTTTAATCTACCCTAAATAAAAGATATGGCAATAAAACTGATTCCTACACATGATTCCTTAATGACTGTTGGCAACCCTTTCTGCTGAATCTTTTGGCATTCACAGTACTGATGGCTGTTTGATAAGAAAACAGATAATATCTCTACACTATCTTATTACTGTCACAAACTGACATGACAGTGAATGATACATGACCTTAGGGGTGATACAAAGACACTGTGTATGTCTGTGTATATGTACTGTTAACCCTCATTTAGCTTTAACCCAAATAAAAAGTACACAAAACCTTAAAAAATGTCCTTCATTACTCAAGTGTTTTAGTTCAACGCACAAATAAACACCTTTTTTTTAATTAAAGCAAACAAATGAAACTGATTGGCATGTGTAATTTAGACAATTGTCCATAATTGGACAAGCAAGTTGTCGGCTGTTTTAAAGGAATCTAACACAGATGTATCTGATACACGGATAACTTATCTTTTAATCAAAATAGTCATGAGACACGCATCGATTTGGGGGTCAAACAGTGTAATACACTCCCAGAATCGTATTCATTATCCTCAAGATGTTACTCAAATTCCTCATTTATAGTTCAGATATGTTACGAAACCCTGAGGCGTCTACTCATCTGTAGTTATCAATCAGCATATGTCAAAGAGAAAAGGCAGTTGACATATAACTTCTCTAATATATCCTCTGTGCATACATTATTAACACTTCTGAGAAAATAGGATTTGGTTGGTTACGGGCAGGAAACGCAGGATGCTGATTTATTCATATTTAAATAGTGGATTATGATTTGGCATCAACTGAAATATACTTTAAAAGAATATTTAATATCTCTTTATTCAATGGCAGTGTTTTAAAGCGTTCACAAATACGTGTTTGAAAATTTAGCATTAGAATTTGGTTAAACTGCAATGGTGCATGCGGCATGTAAATGCATTTGCTTTTTACAAATGAAATTTGCTGTGCAAATGACACTTAATAACACAATAACATGCGGAAGATGAGAATGCAGAACGTTCAAAAGAAAAGTGTTATGAAAGTTTTGCGTTTAGGGCTACTTTTGTGCACCGTTCCTCATAAAATTCCACCCCTATGGCTTTCCTCTGGTAAACAACTAGTTAGGTGGAGTCTAAATGTAGTTTGTATGTGTTTAAAAATCATACTGTCCAATGAAGATGGGAAGATTTTAAATAGGTGTCTATTATAACATATGAATTACTAGGGGCAAATACCTTAAAATAATTTGCGTTTTTCAGGCATGCACAGGATGACCTTTTGTTAAAATCACCTGCAGGCACTTTCTGTCAAGCGGTGTAATTTATTTCAACCTTTATGAATGATTTCTCAGCTTGACTGTAGTGCTTTTATGACGTTTTGATACCTGCATTACATACCTACAACTACATAAAATGACAGCCTTATTATAAATTCATGGCATGACCCTCCTAATGTCAAATATTTTGGGTCAATAACTAAACTAAATCTTCCATTCTTCCTCTACTATATATTATGGTAAACAATACTATACTTTAAATCTAGTGTATTCTCTCAACTCTTTATTATTGTTGAAAAATAGATTCAAACAGGATAAAAAAACATACATAATGTAAAATAATATAAACAATATAAAAATCTTGTGTTTCTGCTAAAGCTAAGCTGCACTGTAAAAAAAAATGAAGCATGAAGTTAAAACAACTTGGTATTCCAAGTCAATTCAACCCTCTTTTTTAAGTTTTTACCTGCGATAAGTTGACATTAGCCTCTTTCACACAGTAATTCTGGTAAATTACCATGAATTTACCAGAATGAATTTACCAGTAAATACAAAAATGTGCTGTTCACACATCAGTATCAAAATACCGGTAAATTCGTTGAGAAAGCGGAAGTACCTGTAGCACGCGGCGAGCTCAGTGTTGTATTTGTAAACAATCCACGTCGTTCATATCCACGGTCCGTATTTTGCTGTTTTCACGTCTGTGGTAAACAGTCGCGAAGTTGCTCATGACCAAACAACATTGAATGAGACGACGTCAAACCGAAAATGCGTTTTTAACAACACTACTTTTTGCACGTTAGGCTTCACAGACGGCGTGCTAAGGACGTCTGCAATTCGGCGGTAAAGGGCGATTTATAGTCGTGCGTAGGTCCTACGGCGTAGCAGCGACGGCGTAGGTTCCGCGTCGGTTTTCATTTATACTTGTGCGTCGCCGTCCGCGTCGACGTGCAAACACACGCGAAACCGCTGGTTGGCAGTAATCACGCGTGTAACCACAGTAGCAGCAGAAGTCGTCACAGAAGAAGAAGCTAAGCAAGTAAACCCACAAACGAAGAAGAAATAGCAACTTGTTGTGTATAATTTGAGAAGACCAGCAATGATGGAAGTAAATAAACAGCGACTTATGTTTCAGTTTGAGTTAAATCACTCCTCAACTTGGCTCATCTTTGTTTTCACCGTCTCAAACGGAAATACCTATGACGCAGTTTTTTTACCTGACGGGAGGGGTTCTGGTGGACCAATCACAGCGCTTACGGTCCGCGTAGAGCCGACGCGCTGTTAGAAATTTTGTGAGGTGCGCGTCAGGCTACGCAGAGCTCCGCACAGGCTACGGATAGCCTACGCCGTAGCTACGCCGTAGGACCTACGCACGACTATAAATCGCCCTTAAGCTGTTTTAAACAACTTTGGTGAAGAAATTTGGACGTAAACTTCAGGTGTGCTCAACTTTCAAGCAGCATGTGTGTGGAAACGTCCTTAAACAGTGCGGGGGTAAATGCGTCATCTGTATTAAAACGCTATGATTGGCCCGAAGCTGTCAGCACGGTCTGACGTCGTTCGTTCTAAATGCCGGTAATCCTATAATTTTTGTTCACACATAGCGCTTACCGGTAAATTACTGGTAATCTTACAACCTGTCTTACTGGTAAATTGGGAGCACTGATTTACCGGAAAGGTTCTGTTCACACATGATCTGTTAACTGCAATTTACCAGTAAATTACCAGTAAAGACTGTATGTGTGAAAGGGACTATTGTTTAACTAAAGTAACATAAAAATATATGTTGATTGATTTGACAAAAATTTAGATTTTTTTACAATGTGTTAAATACCGTATAAAGAGTGATAAGCGTTTCATTACAGATGTCTTATATTATTTTTATGAAGTGCTAGTAAGAAGTATAGGGCCTTTAAATCTGTTTAATTTTGTCCCAAATTCCATTTAAATTACGTTTTCCATTATAATTTTGTTTATTTCTACAAGAAAGTGCAACAAATTTATCTTTCTCCCTTTGTAGTCAAATTAGTTGTCTTGTACACATTTTGGAATTCACCTTCCACAATGACTCAAATGATCCCAAATTTTTTGTTTGATGCCGAAAAAGTGGCAATCCAGCAAACACCCCCCAAAAATGACCCACAACTCCTTCCGTTTGCACAGAACAATTTGTTTTGCATTATGTCACATAAGGAACACATTGTGCATGTCAGTAAGTGCTTTGTCAGCAATGGGCATTTGAGCATATAGGCGAAGCCAAGGGAGGTCATGTAGACAGCAGGGGGCGTGGCTGACAGTGGCTCCTCCCCTTTACTGTGGGTGGGTGAGTGGATGGATAGATGGTCCTGATGTGGAATGTTGGACAGATGGGCTTGACAGAAAGACAACTGACCTCTCTTCACACCCCCTCTGGTTTGTTCTGTGCATGGGAAGAACAGATCTTAAGTTTGCCTCTCATTAAATGTCGATTATGGGAGTCAGACTGAGCGCATGGCAGCTTGTAACAAATGCTTCCTTGACCTGTGAAGGTCAAGCTCAAGAGAGAATAATAGAAAGACTTAGGAAATAAAAAAAAACAAGATGTGGGTAAACTAAACGTATAAAGGAAGTAAGAGTATCTATAAATAAATACCACATAAGAACACTATATGCTAAAAAAAAACTTTAGTTTAGTTTCATGTGTTCACGTGAAATTTCTTATGCTCACCCGAAACCTTCATGTGCAGATTTTTTTTTTAAGTTTAGTTTCGCGTGCGCACGCAAAACTAAACGTTATTAAATTTTGGCTCCATGTCCCCTTAGACACTAAGGCTTAGAGGCTCTGTAATTATTCTATTAAAATGTTACATATTTTTGACCAACATATTATAAGTAGCCCAAGAGATATTGTTGTCCTGCAAAAGTTTGTTCACATGTGTGGGTGTGCTTGTAGCCAAGCATGTGTGCGCATGTATATCACAAACTTGTGTCAGTATGTGTGTAACAGATGGTCCAAAACATGGAGGAATCGCCTCCTGTTGAGTCTCTGTTGGCTCTTATGGAATATTAACATTCTGCTAGTCTGTGTTAACAGAATGTTGGTTGGTCAGAATGAAAGAAAAAACATCTATCTATACAAAATCTATTCAAAAAACATATGGCTATACATACAAGTAAAACTAACTTTAGGGATGCTTCTCATCCAATGAGATTAAAGTATCAGAATTGTTATATAATAGCCACTAGTGATTTTGGCTTATATTATATCATTAAAGCAACACTATGTAGTTTCCATGTAAAAATGACTTACAGCTCCCCCATGTGGTTGAAAAGCGCAACAGTGCCTGGTATCAGACACTCTTCTGCAGGCAGGGGGAGGGGCGGGGCTGTGTTTCCTACCCTCCACCGCCACTTTCAGAGTGTGCTTGTAGCAGCTAGGAGGCTGCTCAGTTTGCAGCAACAGTACAATTTGTCCAGTTAAAAGTTGTTCTATCACTGAAATAATTTTAGAGACATTATTTAAATGTAAAAAAACTACATAGTGTTGCTTTAAATATATATATATATATACATTTTTTGATAGATGAAGCAGGACAGAAGTAAAATGGCCCTTAAATGGCCTTATCAGCCTATCTTGCATAACAACTAATCGCAACTAATCGTTTGCAGAATAAAAGTTTTTTTTACATCATATATATGTGTATTGTTTATAAAAATTAGGTTAATACACACATGCATGTATAATTTCAAGAAACAAATTATATATATTAAATATTAATATTTATGTAATTCTATATAAATATAAAAATGTATATACAGATGTAAAAAAATATATATTGGTGATTCTCACGAAAACTTGGTTTTAAAAATGTCAAGCATGAAAATGTAAAAATTGCTTCAGAAAACATGTAAAAAACAGTCAGAAAACATCAACACTGACATATTTTCAAAATGACATGACAAACCTGAAAGAATATAATTTGGAGATTCTGCACATGCATTTAAAATCAAAGTATTATGCTTCTATTAATTAAATTAACATTTAATAAGCATCTGTTGCGGTAATGATAATCAAAATGTCGTGTAAGCATTCTGACAAGACAATATTTCAAATTAACTGTAAAAAAAATGATCTTATCTGGTAGCCATCTTGAAGTAACTGGTCCATGTGCTTGGTCACTTAAAATCAAACTTTATTAAAATTCTGTATGTGTGCTTAAACTGTTCTCAAAAAGTGTTGCGGAGGATGAGAACATCCGGCATGGACACATAATTTTCCTAATTTTTCTTCATTATTATTATACATGAATATTCAGTAAATATTTTTCTGTCATCTAAACATCCATTTATTTTTTTCTTAATATTTTTGTGTTAATTTGATTACATTACAACATAACGCATGTTCAAACACAGCCGGACACATTGCGGTAATGAGAATTTCAGCAGAAAATGAGATAAAATTTACATTTATAAATTCTTATGTTGAAATCACACATTGTGCAAGGTAGAACACAGTATTGTGTTAATTCTGATGCATTTTAATGTTACTATATTACACATTTTAAAGCAACACTAAAGAACTCTGGCTCTTTGCTCCCCCTACAGGTTAGAAGCGTAATTGTTCATTACCACTGTCGTAAATACTGCAGCATAGCTGGCTCTGATTGGATTGTAGTACTGCCATAAAGCAAGTTTTTGTAGTTTTCACTCGAACTACAGGACCAATACAAGACGCTTGGAAACTTCTATAGTGCGGTTTTGGCCGATCTAGGGCTGCAAAGCGAATGTGACAGAGCCGTTCACCCTGTTTTGAGTGGATGAACCACTGAAACTTTTTTGGAAATGTTATTTTAAGGTAAAAAGAACTCTTTGGTGTTGCTTTAAAGCTAAAATCATTAGTGCCGTGGTGTTTCAATGGTTTCGTGAGAATCACCCATATATATACTTGCATGTGTTTGTATTTATATACAGTTTACACTAAAGGTCGACCGATAGTGGATTTTACAGATACTGATAACTAGGTTGGTCTGTACTTGCCGATAACCGATTAATCGGCCGATAATTTTTTACATGGAGACTGGATAAAAATAAACATAATTAAAACAGTGCTAAAATCTATTACAAAATTACATAAATACCATGAAAATGTGTTTAATGAAATAAATGTATAAATAAAAAATATTATATTAATGAGTATTAGTGCTGCCTCACGATTAGTCGCAACTAATCGTTTGCAGAATAAAAGTTTTTGTTTACATAATATATACGTGTGTACTGTGTAATAATTATGTACTGGTATGTATAAATACACACACATACATGTATAATTTTAAGAAAAAATATATTAATATAATAAATATTTATATAATACAAATTATATATAAATATAAACATGTATATACACATGCAATTGTTTCTTAATTATATACATGCGTGTGTGTGTGTGTGTGTGTTGTGTGTGTGTGTGTGTGTGTGTGTGTATTTATACATAATTATAATAGACAGTACACCCACATATGTAAACAAAAACTTTTTGCAAATGATTAGTCGCAACTAATCGTGAGGCAGCACTAATGAGTATTGAAATACATAAATGTATATTATATGTGTAGTCAAGTACTTTATTTGCTTCTGTTTTAACACTTAATGATTATCTAATCAAAATAACAAAATATGTATTCTATTGATTATTAAAAAGAACTAAAATCAGATTTTTATTTGTTGGATATGTTCATGTAGCCGACAGCTATAGATCGCTTTCTCTTGTTATTAACTTACAATATTTAGCTTAGCCAGCTAAATCATGGATAAACCAGCTGGATATAAACTAACACAAATAAATGGTAACAATCATGACATTAAACATTTGGGTTGGATTTATCTGCATGGATTTTTGTGTAAATGTTTGAGGTACTGCTAATATTATCGTCATGTCAGCCTTGACGACAAACTTATGTTATCTGCTAATGTGGCATGTAGTCAGTTTGCCGATAGACGATTGTTCTACCAATGAACTATCGGTGCCGATTAATTAGAAAAAATCGATTAATCGGTCTACCTCTAATAAACAAATTATAAAACACAGCACACACAAATACATGATGTAAACAAAAACTTTTATTCTGCAAAGGATTAGTTGTTATGCAGCCCTACTAGATTTCACAGTCATACAATATGTAGTAAAGGCGATTCAGGTCATTCGCTGTCTGCTACTCTGTAGGTGCATAATTTCCAGTAAGAACAAGACTTTAGGTTCTGTATGTAGAGCAAAACTCAGGGGAAGTGAGACAAGAAAAATTGAGATTGTTCAAGAATGTGAGAATTAGTGCTTAGTACAGTATGCTGAAAATAGTAAGCCAAAGTTGTCTAGATCATGCAGACTACTTTTTCTTTTTAAGCTAATGTTAAGCATAAGACTTTGTAATAGTTCTCTTGGAAGAAAAATGCAGGAAAAATTGCATGCAAAATAAAAGTTTGTGTTTGCATAATATATTTGTGTGTATATTATGTGTAATTATTATGTATATAAAAATATAAATTTAAGAAAAATGTTATTTATGTATATTTTTTATTTACAAATAGTATTAAATATCAAAATGTATGTAAATATGTAAATGTTTCTTAAATACATGTGTATTTATATATACTTAATAATTATACACAGTGCACACACATATATTATGCAAAAACAAACTTTTATTTTGTATGCAATTAATTGCGATTAAACGGATAGTTCACCCAAAAATGAAAATAATGTCATTAATGATACAAATACATTTTGGTCCAAAAATAACAAAAATTACAACTTTATTCAGCATTGTCTTCTCTTCCTGATGTACAACGCGGCTGACGTGTTATCTGGTGCGCCCCAGCTGTTTTTTTTTGTGCGCCCGAGCTTCGTTTACAGGCTGAGGGAGACGCACGCATTAAGTTTGAAAAAAAAATAACTTTGCAAACATGTTTGAGGAAGAGAAGACAATGCTGAATAAAGTCGTTTTTTTTTTTTAATTTTGGACCAAAATGTATTTTTGATGCTTCAACACATTCTAACTGACTCACTGATGTCACATGGACTACTTTGATGATGTTTTTATTACCTTTCTGAACATGGACAGTATACCATACGTAGATTTTCAATGAAGGGTCAACAAGCTCTTGGACTAAATATAAAACATCTTAAACTGTGATCCGAAGATGAAAGGTTATTATTATTGAAAGGTTACCGCCCCAGTGATGACTAGGGACCATTTTGGGATCATTGTTTTCCTGACAGTGTAGTGTATGTTACAATAAACATAGAATAAGCATGTGAATTGGGATACAGCCATAAACAATAAAGGATACCAAGATGAGATCTCGGACTTAGATTTGCCAAGATGTCAAAATAAACAATCAGACATTTATCAAAGTGTCTGTATTTAATATTTTTAAAGCAAAGCATCATTTGAGAACTCTTTTAAGTGTTGTGAGTTATGTAGGAGCAGCTCCTCAACGATACAAACGTCCTCTGAGCTATTATCATACGGACAGCCATAAGTTTAAAGCTATTTTCCCACTCAACCATCTGTTGGCTACATATGGCCCACAGCCTAGCTATGTGTATGTGTGTGTGCATGCATTATGTGCCAACTGAAGTGAAGAAATCAAGTTCAGTATGTAGACAAGCATTCAGCTCCTCCACGCTTGCCTGTTGCCCTCCCAACCCCAAACCTCTGGAAGAGACCTTCACAGGGCCTTGCTCTTCTGCCAAGAGATTGAGACCGTGTGCAGTCGAGATGGTACCCGGCCAGGCACGGCCCCCTAGGGCCCTCCCAGAGAAACCCTTTGGGTTACATCAATTGTTTGGCCCCATTGATCCCTGACTGGCCATATTGTGGCTCTGTGGGATGTCACAAAGGCAACAGACCGCTTTGTCTCACACTCCAAATGAAGAAGTTCCTTGAAAAGCAGAAATGTGAGTTTGGGGATGTCAGAGGTCAGACTGAGGATGTGCGTGTTTGTCTGTGTATTTTTGGCCTAGCTATACATTGGGGTGACACGATTGCTGATAAATGTCATAAGTATAAAGCTAAATCCTGAAAAATGTCCTTTCACGGCTGCCATGAAAGAAAAGTCATTCATAAAGTCAAAATAAAGATATTTGACCCTGGACCACAAAATCAGTCTTAAGTCGCACGGGTATATTTGTAGCAATGGCCAACAATACAATATGGGTCGAAATAATTAATTTTTTATGCCAAAAATTATTACCTTAAATATATACAAACTTTATTTTTGTGTGTGGATGAAATTGCTAAGGACTCCATTTGGGCAACTTTAAGGCGATTTTCTCAATAATACATTTTTTTGCACCCTCCGATTCCAGATTTTGTTCATCATTTGTTTGGTGGAAGAGTAATATTTATACTAATGAGTACTAATATAATTACAGCTTATTTGTATTTTATTTTATAAAATCCCGCTAACGTTATGCATATGAAGTAACCGTTTTATAAAAGCAATAACCCCCGTGAAGCAGTGGGGTTACAGTGCATTTTATAACAGCTAAGGGGGTTTTTGGCACTATGCTTATGAATGGTTTTGTGGTCCAGGGTAACATACTGTATGTTTAAAACCGGACAGTGAAATCTGATTGGACGAGTCACATATAAGTCATTGTCAAATGACTATAATTGCATAATTATGAGATTAGGAGTTAAACATTCAAGTTTTAATTTGATTTTAATCTTTGACCTGATCTTACTCAGTTAGTATTAAAGATCTGCCCAGTCTTACGAAATCTAGTTATATAGTCACGTAACCTTTAGATTCTTTTTTGTGATATTATCACCAATTTCCGCATTTTTCCGTGATCGTATAACGAATTCCTGTTTTCGTTTGATTATCACGTATTGGTTACTCAACTGTTTTTCCTATTTTCTTACCATTGTCGCTTTGGTTTAGGGTTAGATTTACATGAAATGACATCCCTACCCAAACCCGACCCTAACCGTACGTCAGGCGACATATAACAAATAAATCAGAATAAATAGTATAAACCAATATTGTAATGCAAGCACCAAATCTAACCCTAAACCGAAGCAACAATGGTTTAAAAATAGGAAAAAGCAGTTACGTGATAATCACACGAAAACAGGAATTCGTAATACGATCACGAAAAAACACGGAAATTCTTGATAATATCACAAAAAAAGAATCAAAAATTTACATGACTATATCACGAAACCTCGTGAGACTGGGTAGCAAAGATATCAAGGTTATATTTTCACAGAATGTTCTTTGCATTATGTCGGATGATTTTATGTAAAAAACTGGATTTTCACAGGGTCACATTTATTTAACAATGGCGTATTATAGAAATGTGTTGAGTTAATGTGTTACAGTAATATATCACAATTAAAAAGGTTTTAGGTGTTTTCCAAGAGTCAAATATTAAGGTTTTTGTTAGCATTTAAGCTTAATAGAAGTCAAAATAAAGTGGATGTTTAATAGACAAATGTGTTTGGAAAAAAGAGAATACATTTTTTTTATCCATTTAAGGACGCAAATCTTTTGGATGAGGTAAAACAATGAGAAGCATGCTACTGCGAGACCTGTTAGTTCCTGTCGTCAAAATACAATAATCTGTAAGTCTAATAAAAATGAGATTTGGCATTCCTTTAGTACGCCAAGCAAGCCAATTTCAATATTTATTGAGTGATTACGGCACCTGATTCAAGTATTTAATGAGTAAATACAGAATGATGGCAGTCTCAGACTGTGAATCACAATCAGCTTGAATCCACAAACTGTTCATTCAATAAACTTTGCTTAACTGAGATTAAAAAACAACTTGCCCAAATATCCCATAAACATCTGAGCATGTGTACTGTAATACACATCACAAAATCCATAATCTCCAAACTAAACTGGATGCAGGCTCTTCAATAATAAAACATCTGTTTATGAATCATTTAATAGACAATAGTGTCTTTTATAATCACATTACCTGTTAAATTGTCGAGAATTGGGTTTGCATAATTCCTGCACAATTCCTGACATTTAACTACAGTAAAATTTCCTTTAGCATTTATTCTGAAACCTATTAGACTTTTTTAGTTATAGATTAATTTATATAGACTATTGCATATTTAACTGTAAATATATTTATTTTTATCAATTCTGTAAAATAAATATGCACAAAATGTGTGACTTAAATGGTGCTAATATTTGATAATATAATAACATATTTAAAACAGTTTTAAATATACTAAAGGTACCTTATAAGTTAAGTAAGGTCTGTACATTAGTTATTACAAGGCTATTACCTTATTATTAAGGTAAAGAACATTAAATATTGAATAATGTTTTTATGAATCAGCCGTGACCTGTTATTGTCTCTCTTCTCTATCATTGCATCATCTTTAAAAGCAAAAAAGGACTTTGATAAAAAGCAGTGCATGCACTGTAAAAAATATACAGCATTTTTGTCAAATCAATACATATTTTTATGTTAATTTAACTTTAAAAAAAATATTTAAACAATTTTAACTTGAATTTATAAATTATGTCAACTTTTTTGTTTAAAATAGTAAGTTGTATTGACTTGCAAAACCAAGTTGTTTTAACTTCATGCTGCATTTATTTACAGTGTGTATAAAATGTATATACGCATGATTTGCATACATACTGGAGTAAAGAGAAAAAACGCAAAAAATCTACAATAAATGCCTTATTATGGATAATGGACGGCCAGCCAATCATTATCTTCATTTTATACACTTCATTAAAAAATACAGCATGAAGTTAAAACAACTTGGTTTTGCTAGTCAATTCAACCAATAATTGTAAGTTTTGACTTCTGATATAACTTGTAAAAACAAGTTAACATTGTTTAACTTAATTTGTTAAGTTAAAGCAACAAATAGGATTTCATTTGAAATTATTTTACAGTGTTAATTTTAAAGTATATACTGTTACTTGCTAAATAAATAAATGAATATAAATTGACATAAAGATTGATTTAAGTAAAATGTGTTTCTTACAAAAAGACTACAGTGTGATTTAAGATGCATGAAGGTATGCATTTGATTGGTTGATTGGAAAACAGCCCCAGTGTTACAGTTTATACATGACTGCTGAAGGAGTCAACCAATCAGAAACAAGTTCTGTTATAAAGATTATTATTTAAACTGTTTATATTGTCCACTACCACCCTCTGATGTTTACCTTTTCACAGCTAACACATCTCAAAATAAGAAGCGCATCACCAATAAAGAGTTAAAAGCCATATTTTCTCAAGCAAAACACCCTTCCAAGCTACCTTGAGTTCACCTCACGCTGGAATTTTCCGAACACACGCAAACACAGACGCAGCCTTGAAAAGCACATACTGATGAATCTCTTTGCCCTTAAATATCCAAGCAATGAGTCTTTTATGATTTATGTTATTACTCTTTACAAAGACACCAATAAAACTGTAGCTGGCGAGTATCCAGGATAAGATAAAAAAAACATTTAGCTGAAGGGGTTCAGGTGGGATCTATAGTGCTAATGGTATATCTTCAGATCGGTTTACGCTTCGAAGTCTACGACTAGCCTAAGGTTGAGTAATTATGTTAAGCACAATATAGGAGATATAAAGGAAGAAACGTTGTTTATGACACATAACTGGCAATTGAAAGCTCATTTGCGCAGAAATGAGGCCACAATATCCCTTAAGCTGCATATTAGCTACGTAGCTGTCACAAACTGCATGTTTATAGGAGTCGAAATGTCAACTTTTTTTGGTTTGACATGTATACAACCACATTTCAGCACATGCAGTGTTCATTGTAGAAATGAAAATGGCATTTTGAGTGGTGCTTTTACACAATGCTAACTGTATAGATACGTGGGCATTGCCATCCAGATGCTAGGCGGTTTTTGATGGTTACTAAGGTTCAGGGTTCCCACGCGTCCTTGAAATCCTTGAAAGTTTGTGAATCGGGGGGTGTGGGGGGATTCAAGGCCCTGGGAAGTTTTTGAAAATATACATACATAGATACAGATCATTGAAAGTGCTTGAATCTATTTTATGCGAGAAGTTTTCTGGAAAAAAATCCATATTATTCTCTGTGTAGTGTAGGATAATATCATAAAAATTCTAGACTTTTTAAGCACATATGCTAAACTTCTGTATGCGAATGTTGATTCATATCAAAATGCTTTTTTGCATAGTTGTGTTTGTGAAAATGTCTCAGGTTACGTATGTAACTGTTGTTTTCTGAGATGGGAACGAGACGCTGCGTCTCACTTGCCATACTTCCTGCGTCCCTGTAATGCCGTCTTTGGCAATATTTCAGATAGCGATGTACTTCCTGGCTCCCGCGTTACCCTGTCTTTGTCTTTAAGCCTCACCATTGGTTGAATTTGATATACACATTCAGACGCACTTACCCCTGGAGGCGTCCCTAAAGTGTCACCGCAGTGACACAGCGTGAGTTCCCTCGAAAGGGAACTGTAACAATGTATCTTAAAATGTAACACAATGTAACCTTGCTCTCACTTGAAATGTGTCCCCACATTTAGTCCTTAAATTTGAGGGTATTGGACCTGGAAACTCCTTGAAAGCTCCTTGAATTATCTAAATTCTTTAGGAAACATACCAAAAAGGACTTGACTGTAGTCTCAAATGTGTTACGAGTCTTCTGAGTTATGAAAGTTTAACCTCTGAACCTTTATTATCCTGTTTAGTATGTGACATCTCAACATGGTTCTCTGATATGAGCCCTTATATTGTATTGTCAAAATCTTCTTGTAAGCTCTTACTTCAAATGTCGTTCTTTCTCGATGTATGTTGTCAGAACAGATCTTCTCTTCTCAACCCTGCGGTGCCCGAGAACCGTACAAGTCGTCACAGGTTTGTTAATTAGAGACAAGCTGAGCCCTTAGGTGAGACACCAAGAATGAGGTTCACAGTAGCCATTACCTTATTTGAACCAACTTACAATGGAGCTGGGCTGCAAGCTTTAAGTTCACAGGCATGCATGTAAAATCATATACTGAAATAATGACCACACTGTCAGAAAAATGGTCATTGGGTCAGTATTCTGGGTCCTAATATGTGCCATTGGGTACAGATATCATATGTATACATTTGGTACCAATGCGTACATTGGATGCACTCTTTGGTAGCAACATGAACTTTTGAGGTGCAATGGTGTCTTTTCTTAAAAAGGATACTGCATCAGTTAAAAGTAGGGACCATTTTTTCTTAAAAGGGAGGCATGGATTTGACTTCGAGAAATGCAACCCATTCTCACTCCCCAAGGCGTCAAAATCTGAAGCATGTTCAAACGCCTTCAGCGTCAGTATGAAGACGTGAAGGGTGCCCCTATGCGTCACTATATCGACGAAATGGGAACTCCGTTGCTTTCATGCTAATCCCCCAGCTTCGGATATAGACGAAAGGGAATCCCGGAAGGTGGTGCCATCACGTTATGCGACGATCGGCAGGATCATGCTGCTTCTGGATGGTAACCAGTGTTGGGCAAGTTACTGAAAATTAGTAATTAGTTACAGTTACTAGTTACTTCTGTTAAAAGTAACTGAATTACTCTACCAGTTACTGTATATCAAAAGTAATTAGTTACTTAGAAAAGTAACTTAAGTTACTTTTATGTCTGCTTTTAAAAATGTAAATATGAACAGTACTGAACAGTCAAACAGTAAAATGATATGGATGGGCTATTTTACACGTAAGACTCTAATATATCACATACTGTAGGAGCCTATTTAGCTTTAGATTCAACCTTTGAATATTTTTGTTAGAAATTATCTTAATATGTAAACTTAGTTTATTTTTGTATATCATTTAGACCATTTAGACAAATATTCTGCATGTTTACAAAAATATATAATGTGTTAAAATTGTGTAGTGTCTCTTTAAAAATTTGGAGACAATTGTGTCAACATGTCATATTTTCTAAAATAAATTATAATTTTTCTGATTTCATATTTATTGTAATAAGTTAGAAACGTCTCCGCTGTGTCCTGCTGACAAGCGCGATGTGCGTGCAGCAGGTGACGCATATTATGGGTCCTCCGAAGGTTAGACCGTCTCATTTCAGTTCTCTTTGCGATCTTCTGAGCGCCTTGAAAGACCGAGTGCTCACCTTTTATGGCATGCTTAGTAGGGTGCAGCCCTTGAATTGGAACACAGCTTGTGAAGCTTGCGACAGGGACTGCGCTCTTTGGTCAATTACTGTTTGTTTTCTGTTGGATTTAAATGATACACAGGATTAAAGGAAGATATTTAATCAGAAAACGGAGTAGGCTACGTGGATTGTTTTGTCAGATGGACACAGAGCGAGTGGATTGTTTGTTCGGAGACGGAGAGACTGAAACTAAAACTAAAAGCGAGCTCACACATACTATGGAGTTTTAACACGGGTGTACAGCGCAGTGTGAATATTTTAGTGGAAAAAACAATCGCGGATCGTTCTCTTCCATGAAGCCGATGTAAACATCTAAGAATATATGAACATTTCTCAGATTTATTACCTTTGTGGACTACAAATGCAAGTTGATGTCATAATGCGATTGCTTGGTGAAGATAATTTACAAACATGAGACCGGATGGATTATGACTTGCGCACAATTTTTAAACAAAGGTATGTTGTCCCGTTTAGATTTTTCATGTTCATTCTAATGGACTGTCAGCTATGATGAAGTGTAATGAATCATTGCGCCGCCAACCACAGTCCTGCGATGTCAGATATGTCTTGTCTATTTTTTACAAAACAGAGTAACGTGAGTAACGAACTCATTTAAATTTCAGTAATTGTAATTGCGTTACTTGATTTAAAAAAAATACTTCGTTACATGCTCGTTACTGCTAAAAGTAGTGGAGTTACAGTAACGCGCTACTTTGTAACGCGTTACTCCCATCACTGATGGTAACTACTCAATTTTTGTTCCAAATTGTTTACCATTGTCGCTTGGGGTTAGCACGACTTTCTGTTACATAAAATTACATCCTAACCCAAACCCAACTCTAACCCTAACCCCAAGCGACAATGGTTTAAAAATCAGAAGACAAAAAGTATAAACCAAAACTTAAACTGACATCCAAACCCCAAGTCCAACCCCAAGCGGCAATGGATTAAAAATTGGAAAAAAATTGAGTAGTTACTGTCCAGAAGCGGCATGATCCTGCCGATCATCGCATAACGTGACGACATCACCTTCCGGGATTCCCTTTCGTCTATATCCGCCGCTGAGGGTTTAGCATGAAAGCAACGGAGTTCCCATTTCGTCGATATAGTGACACATACTGTAGGGGCACCCTTCGCGTCTTCATACTGACGCTGAAGGCGTTTGAACATGCTTCAGATTTTGACGCCTTGGGGAGTGAGAATGTGTTACGAAATGCTAAATGTTACAAATTTGACAGCATGTTGACATTAAAATGAGAAAAGTGCAATAAAATAATAGCTTCTTATACTTTTGATTTCTTAATTATGTAAAGGTATTCATCCCAAAACTAATTGGCCACCCAGGTTTTATTAGTTAGGGCTGTTTTTCCACACACGTGGATGTCGTCCTTTTGCCAACAGTCCGGTCTTTATACTGACACATACCAGAGTTACCATGGAGAACTGCCAAAGACCCAGAAAACAAAAACAAGGGTGCAAGTGAGACCTCATTTGATTTGCCCTTTTTTAAGGAAAGGCAAAACTAAGTAAATCTATTGATGTGTTGTTTTCGCAAACATGAGAATTCCTTCTAAAATCTTATAATATGTAATAATTTCCAAAGAAGAAATCCCATACAAAAGCGACTTGCTGTGCATTAAAAGCTACATCCAAATTTTAAAGAACAAACTTAGATGATTTTGCATGGCTGGTGGTCTTAGACTTCCTTAGGTCTTTTTGCTTATTAGATTAAATTAAACCAGGAACAAAAGCTTGCAGGAATCTTCCTTGCAAGTTTCAGACAACCAAACAGAGATGGATGAGCCAGAAACCCGCCTCATAATTGCGTAAGTTAATTAGAGAAATGACATAATCCGGTCACCCCAAGACCCCATAAAGTTGAAACTTAACCAGGTCACCATTATTCCTGCTAGCAAGCCGAAAACTTTGGAGGAAAGCAACAACAAGCAGATCTGTAATTTGATTGGGCAACGTGTCCATATGGCACCCTGCGTGTTTCTTCTCTCTACGGCGATGACACCATTGGTCAACCAGAACACAGCAAACCTTGTCCAAATGCCAAACAACCTCCCCAAGCCCATAAAAACATACATGACGAATCTGGTTAGAGAATAAAAGATGACGAGAACAATACTGGGTGGAAAACCCGAGGATTGGCGAGGGGGGAGAAAGGGGGTCCACAAAAACTATAGTGTCACACAAAAAGGACAGCACCTCTTTTCTGCCCCACACGACTGAATGGGCAAGATAAGGGAATTTTGAACTACAGAGACGGACTGCGATTGTTGGGTTTTCAGCGCGCTGGCATTATGCATATGTGTTTGAGAGTTTAGGCTGATAATGCAGCACTTTGTTTGACAAGACTTACTCTTTTTGGCCTAAACTCGGTCTTTTCTGTGTGTGTATTGTGATGCAAGGCATTAGCCCGGCTTGCCTGTGCAAAGACACGGAGGTCAAGGTCTAACCGTCACAGCCTCTGAGATCTTACACATAAACAAGCTCAGAAACACTAATCAGTTAAAATACAGATGGCCTTTAATAGGGAAATGTTCGTTTAAAGCTTCTTTTAATTAAGAGTTGTTTGTTTGGTTCGTTTTTTCCAAAATCTATGTGAGCTACATGAATATTTTTGCGACGATGTGTGCAATTACTTTTTTTAAGTTTAAAGATTACTCCATTTTCTTAAAGAAAATATCCCGATAATTTACTCACCCCCATGTCATCCAAAATGACTTTTTTTTTGACAATCGTTTTGCTAGATAAGACCCTTATGCCTTTTCCGGGATCGTTTAGGGCCCTTTGAAGCTGCGTTGAAACTGCAATTTTAAACTTCATTGAAAATGTAAACTGTTGGGTTCCAATACTGCAAGTCTATTAAATTGAGAAAAGCGAAATTTAAGGGAAAAGTTTTTAAAAATGTCAAATGGTCGTGAAAAATGACTGAACTTTAGTAAAACAACCAAGAAGTATTTTGCAAGGACAGCCAATTTTCTCATTGAATGCGGAAGCACGATATTATTTAGCAGTGACGGAAAAATCTAAAAACGTCCATTATTATAGTCGCATGTGTATACAGTATTTGTAACAATAGCTAACAATACATTATATGGGTCAAATTATTAATTTTTATTTTATGCCAAAAATCATATAAAGGTATAAAGATTTTTTATTAGAAAAGATCTTGTTCCATGAAGATATTTTGTAATTTCTTACCGTAAATATATCAAAACTTTATTTTTGTAACTGGATGCTGTAAGGACTTCATTTGGACCACTTTAAAGGTGATTTTCTCATTATTCAGTTTTTTTGCACCCTTAAGGGGATCGCACACCGGCCACGCTGCTCAGCACCGCGCCGTTCTAAAAAAATCAAACACATTGTTTTCTATGAGTATACGCACACCGGCGCCGCCCAGCTGTGACTCAGGGAGTTGCTCAAATCCCTGTCGCGCCACTCACATAGTTTAACATTAAATAACATCATATTTGTCCCAAATCATTAACGAATAACATTGGCTGCTAACGTATATTTTGCATTTTGAAGTAGACGCTATCTGACTCGCGCTATTTAATGTGCACTTCCGGTTTACTATACCTCCGAGTTGTCCTAAACGAGACCGGTGTGCGACCCTCTTTAGAATCCAGATTTTCAAATAATTGTATCTTGGCCAAATATTGTCCTATCCTAACCAACCATACATCAATGGAAAGCATGTTCAACTTTCAGATGATAAGATTTCAACTTGTGAAATTGCTATTCCAACCCATCCAGTTGGTGGCGATTATGTTTAATGATTAATAATAAGGTGCGAAATTGCACAGGTGTGTGACGTGAAGTTCAAAAGCGATTAGTAGTCTAAGGTTTACTATTAACTCATTCTCCGCCATTGATGATTTATCAATGAGATGTCAATTCAGAAAAACATTTACCTGAAAAAAACGAGTTCCTGATGAGTTTTTATGGTAATCTGTAATATCGCGATCATCCACTAGAAGTCGCTCTTACCCAATTTATAAAAAAAACTTAAGCAAAAATTATTTATTAATTTTACACTCCATGTATGTTTTGATAATCGTTTTGAATCTGATCTCTAACAAAATTCCTTTACAAAAAATGCAAGTTTCAGCTTTTCGCTCAAAATGTTTGTATTTTTGAAAAAAAATACCCATATTTAAGAGTTTATAAACAAAGAAAAAATTAAGAAATGATAAAATGTTTTATTTATCCTGTTTTGTTTGTTTGTTTATTGTTTGTTTGAAAGCAGAGGGTCTGTTCTTTCATTTGATATATTTTTATGTTAAATATATATTCAGAAACAAAATTTTCCTGGAAGGCATTTTGTGAAAATCACAAAAAATGCTGGCGGGCAACTTTTTAAAAAGGTTGGTGGGGAATAAGTTATTCCCTAGTAATGGTTAAGTAAATGATAAAGTACAGTATAAACAGTATAAACCAAAATTTTAAAATGTCAGTATGGTTAAAAACATTCGGTACAAACTTTATATTTCATGCTAATGTCGACATTTGCATGCAAATTGCTTACAGGCTAGCAAAAAACAACATATAGACTTCTCAGTAAGACTTTAGCGATCACCTATGAAGTTTTTAAGTACACTGAAAAAAATGATTCATTGAATTTAATCAATTTTTTCAAGGCAAGTGGTTGCAATCAATCTATTTAAGCTACACCCAAACAAAAAGATTAGTAAAATAAAATATAAAACTTTTGTTTAAATGTAGCTTAAATAAATTGATTGCAACCACTTACCCCAAAAAAACTGACCAAATTCAATGGATCATTTTTTTCAGTGTATATATTTCAATAATTTAATAGCACATTTAACATTTATGCATTTGGCAGCCGCTTTTATCCAAAACGACTTACCCCATATGGCTAAAAATATATTTTCAAATATAATTTTAAATAAATTTCTAAATATACAAAAGATGGCCAAAAATATATGTACTGAAATAAATTTATTTTTAAAATATGTTTACAAAAATATTTTTTTCAGCAAAACATTTTTGGGCCATTTTTTGTATATTTTGAAATATATTTAAAAAATAAATTTATTTGAAAGCATATTAATGTCGCATTCGAAGAAAAAATTGTATGTTACAAAATTGTAAACACTTTCGTATAATTTTATATTTTATACATACTTTTACATTTTATACTTATACTTCATACATTTTATACAAACATAGCGGTACACTTCGGAGGGGAAAGCACAATTGACGCGTAGTCTGAATTCTTGATGTCAAACATTTATTTTAACAGAAAACAAAAAAGAAAACATACAGCACTTCCCCTTATTGAACTCAACCCCCATTCCTTACCTGCCCTATCTAAATACATAATCGTGATGAGATAATAAAAGTCTCAATTCAAAACATTCAAAATTAGTACCCGTACAATCCCAAATAATACACAAATAATAATAAGCAAACATAGCTTTAATTATGTTCAAAATATTAAATAAATCCTTTTAATCAAAACATGCAATGAAAATAGAAATGGGAAGAAAAGAGGAATGGCTCCAACAAACATTTATATTTTTTAAATTAAAATATAAATTATATGTTTACTTTAAAAACATTTATTTTTCATGTTTTTCAAAGTTTTTATCAGTATTATTGTACATGGTTATTGTTATAATACCCATAATTGGATTCATTATTAATTTACATTTTATGATTTAATTTTCATTTATTTAATTTTTATCAACTCACAAACACCCTGCAATTCCCTTGCGAACCACCAGGAGAAACCCTGGATTGGTACATGGAAATGGAAAGAGTGGAAAAAAATGCTTTAAATAAAGCATAATAAAATAAATGTGGATACCATAACATATGGAATTTTGTCTTGAGGGAATGTGATGGGATATCATGCACTTAAATATAGATGTGTTACACAATGCCACTAAAGAACCGTTTTTAGCTGTATAGTTCTGTGTTTTCACAAAAGGCTCATTGTGGAGGAAAAGGGTTCTAAGAACCTTAGACCAAACATGGTTCTTGAATCGCATCACCGTAAAGAACCTTTTCAACACATTTATTTTTAAGAGTGTAACTACCAAGCCCTCCAAAATGGGCGGCCATGCGTAGTCATTTTTAACAGCCGAGCGGCCTCTTCGCTGCGAGTGGTGGAATTGTTCCCGACTAATTTGTGCACTGAGGGACGCGTTTGCCGCTGGGCTGCGTGCGCGAGGGATCTTTGTGTCTGAGGCAGAGGCCGAGGTCGCCCTCGCGGGGCTCCGCCGGGGGCTCAAACAAAAGCCACGGCAGGATAATCCACCCTGGGACAAAGTGTGCGATTAGCATAAGAAAGGCTCGGTTTGGCACCGTTGCCTTGGGCAGAGAGAGCGCGGAGTGGTGGTCTACAAGGGTTCGAGGGGAGAGACTTTGGAGGCATAGATTAATGTGTCGGTACGCAAACAAAAAGGCCTCAAAGGTGGTTTTGATCATCTAAGATGCTTTCGGTGGAAAAATCTAGATGTGGTTTGGTATCATTGAGCGTTGAGTATTAAGAGGATCCGTGACAGTCCTGCTGTGATGACTAAACTGATCCATTGAACGGCCGCTGTCCTAAGCCCCCACTATGCAGATTTTTCACAAACTTTCTTGGACCTGCAAATTAAGAGGATGAGGCGAGCGGCGCTATGTAAACCCCCTCCACCTCCTGGGTCCCTGGTTTAAAGGAGCACAAGTAGCACTTGTTTTGTCTGTGTAATAAGAATGCTCATAGCAAATCTCTTATCTCCTCTGTCTTTTTTAAGAGCGTTTGATGTGTTGAAGCACGGTATTAGATGTCCAAGCAGATGCTACGATGTTTCTCCTTTTCTCCATCCAGATTTTTCTGAAGTTACATTACATCAAGTAGATAATTGTCTACAATCGGGATTAAAATGCGTGCTTAAAGGTGCAATGTGTAACTTTTTAAGAAGGATCTCTTGACAGAAATTAAATATAATATACATAACTATATTATCAGTGGTGTTTAAAGACTTAACATAATAAACTATATTGTTTTATTAACTTAGAATGAGAAGTTTTTATCTACATACATCGCGGGTCCCCTTACATCCCCATTACATAAGTCGTCCCCATATATATATATATATATATATATATATATATATGTATAATAAAGGCTAGATGTCTTACAGTAGAGTCTTTAATGCAAATGAAGCAAGTAGACTCAAAATGTTCAAGCGGCAAACTAGACGTGAATTTTACGCCTCAAACGTGGCTGGTGTGAACCCACAGTAACGTCATCACCGGCGGCCATCTTGTCTCAGTCAGCTCGCTCACTCGTAGCATTGTGTTTTAATGGTGCATGTTCTTAAATAACCATAACTTGCTCAATTTTCTACCGATTTTCAAACGTTTTGGTTTCTTACAAACATTATTAATATGGCTATTATTCTGGATGCTTGAACATGTTTCATGAACATTATTCATAAGTATACAATGTCATAGGTACATCTCTGACATTTATAACAAACCAAAATTGGTAGAAAATTTAGCAAGTTATGGTTATTTAAAAGTATATGCACCATTAAAACACAATGCTACAAATGAGCGAGCTGACTAGCAGACAAGATGGCCGCCAGGTGCAGACGTTGACCTAAATTGGCCACCAGCGCGAGAAAAAACATCTATCGAGAAAAAAATCTTAGCAACTGACATGTGACCAATCGTGAGTCGCCATGTAAGTACAAACTTTTCACCAGGATGATTCCGTACCCTTAAAGTAAACTCTACAATGCTACTTTTTTGTGATACTTTTCAAATATTTTTTCATATTTTTCTATTATTGGCACACATAAATGTACAATTTGAAAAAATATATCATCCCCTTTTTTGAAGCTTTATAACTAACATCACTGCTAATATGCTATATACAGTTAGTATGCGAATAGGTCCCAAACAGGTCCCAAATGGCACACTCCGGACTTGTGGACTTTGATGACATCATGTAGTCCCGACCTTAGTGACCGTTGACACGAGGGTGCACCGTAGTCTTATTTTGGGCAGACTTGAGCGTCACGCCGGAAATAGGAAGAGAGGTGGTGTTGTTTCAGACTCCTCCCATAAGTCGTCTGATTGCTCTTTCGCAAGGACTTCTGGGTTGGGAAAGCGTGTGTAGCCTGCAGCAGTGCGGGCTTCGCCGAAGACCGCTTTAAGGATGCAAAGGGGGCGCTGATGAGCACACTTCAGAGCGTAAACATGGCAGATGGGACACCATACAGACTCGTAGACTAAGCGAGACCGAAAGTCCACATGAAATGCGCCATTTGGGACAGGACCTAAAAGGTACAAGAAGGTACAAAAGTTGTCACTGGGGCGGTACCTCTTCCAAAAGTACACATTTGTCGGATATGGACCCCATATTTTTATTGTATTGATGTCTATTTAAGTAATATACTGTAATATGTATTATAACTGCTCTGTTTTATTTATTTATTTATTTATGTATTTATTTATTTTTATTTATTTATTTATTTATTATTTCTTGTTTTTATTTTATTTTATTTTATTTTATTTTATTTTATTTTATTTTATTTTATTTTATTTTATTTTATTTTATTTTATTTTATTTTATTTTATTTTATTTTATTTTATTTTATTTTATTTTATTTTATTTTATTTTTAAATTGTTGAAATGTTAATAAAAAGATGCAAAAAGTACACATTTGTACCCAAAAGGTACCTCAAAGGTACACATTGGTACCTAAATGGTTCCATACATATTAGGACCTTCTTAAAAGGTACTGTCCCAGTGACAACTTTTGTACTTTTTTTCTGAGAGTGTACACAGGTTCGTCTATTTGTAACGCGTCGTTAACCGATAATCGGCAATTATTCTGCATTCGTGACATCTGGGGTTATCAAAGAGGTCAAAAGTTCAGCATACTGCCGATCTGACTGGCAATATCTACAGATGCTTTTGTGTCTGGGCTTTGCCGCTTTGTTTTGGTGTGTGTACGAGTGTGTGTGGGTGCTTGTGTATTACCCTGTGATATTTTACGACTCCATTGTGTTCGGCCTTGTGTCTGCAAGTACCGTCTCTTCCTCTTTGGGGTAGAAGGCAGGTCAAAGCTTGAGCAAGATATCTCGGTTAAGTGATGCATTGTTCGGTCTTTGTCTCTAGGAAATTGCTGTGCGGATCGCTATAGCAACATGCGTTTGAAGTACAGTTACAGGAAGGCAACCGAATTTAGGGTGACAAAGAATCGTCGGGTAATTCAACAAAGGTTTGTCTAACTTAATATTTCACAAAAGACGCCGGCTAACCAGACCAAGTTTTATAAATAAGGTACTCTTATATTTTTCCGCTATTCGTTGACTTAAAAAACTAAAACTGGCATATATAGTATGAGTAAAATGAAAAAGCAACTTACAAGTGCATTCCAGGTACATTTTTCCAGCATATGTTTTGTCTAAGAATCAAACCCATGACCTTTTGCGCTGCTGTACCATTTAAGCTTCATGAACTACTATCTTATTCCTTGTTTTTTCATGTCTGGTAAGCTGAAAGATTAAGCATTCAGTGGTCACAAATCAGGAATAAGGCCTAGGCTAAAAATATCCACCCTGGTTCTCCTTTCTGTACCCTTTCTCATCTTGGTGCATATTCATCCTCATACCCGTGGGACAAAAGAAAGCGGAATAAATGATTTATTGTACAAGGAAGAGTATAAATCTCATTTTGGGGGAATGGAATAAAGTTTGGGCTAAAATATATATCATGATTCAGCAACAAATGGGAAATTAGACAGTCAGCATTGAAGACATAAACTCTTGTGCGAGCTGGCTAAGAATCTTTCCTGGGTTTAGATCTTAAATGTCATTTAAAAGATTAGTGCATTTTCTTAAAAAAAATCCAGATAATTTACTCACCACCATGTCATCCAAAATGTTCATGTCTTTCTTTGTTCAGTCGAGAAGAAACTTTTTTTTTGAGGAAAACATTCCAGGATTTTTCACATTTTAATGGACTTCAATGGACCCCAGCACTTAACAGTTTTAATGCAGTTTAAATTGTAGTTTCAAAGGACTCTAAACAATCCCAAACTAGGCATAAGGGTCTTATCTAGCGAAACGATTGTCAAAAATATGCACTTTTAAACCACAACTTCTCATCTTCCATCGGCCGCAATACGTCATCACGTCAAGAGGTCACGGATAACGTATCAAAACTACGCCCCAGTGTTTACAAGTGTGAAGAAAGAGGAACGTTCCGACGTTGTTGTATGTGGAATGATACTAATTAATATCTTTGTGTCAGTTTATTGTTTTAAATGGTCCGCAAATGTGCGTTTCATTAATGTAACACATAACCTTTTGACGTCATTACGCAATCACGTGAGGTCGCGCTGGCTCGTCACACAGCCGGAGGAAGACGAGATGTTGTGGTTTAAAAGTGCATATTTTTTATTTTTCCTGCCAAAAATGACAATCGTTTCGCTAGATAAGACCCTTATGCTTCTTTTGAGATCATTTAGAGTCCTTTAAAACTGCATTTTTAAGCTGCATTACAACTGTTACGTGTTGGGGTCCATTAAAGTCCATTAAAATGAGAAAAATCCTGGAATCTTTTCCTCAAAAAACATAATTTCTTCTCGACTGAACAAAGAAAGACATTAACATTTTGGGTGACATGGTGATGAGTAAATCTGGATTTTTTAAAAATAAAATGGACTAATCCTTTAATTGTGTCTGACTTTATTCTATATATTGCATGCTTTAGTAAAAACAGTAGTAAAATGTGTAGTAATAACGCCACCCGAATTGGAAAAGAATTGGAGATATATGATTAAAGATACGTGAATGGGTAACAATCCTAGATGCTAAATTGGGAATTAACTGTAATCGATAAAATTGTTCATCAGGGATGCCAAATAATAGCGTCAATTCGAGAAATAACCAAACTTCAGTATGATGAGAAATATATGTAAATAAAAAAATGCGGAATATAAAAATATAATTAATATGAAAACTAATGAAATATATATATATATATATATATTAAAAACATGGATATAGGTTTATCCATGTTTTTAAGGTGCATCTCTTTGTGTCATTTTATGTATTGGTTTCTCAATTTTTTATGGTCGCTTGGAGTTGGCGTTAGATTTGTGGTTTGGTTTAGGATGTCATTTTATGTAACAAAAAGTTGTTATAACCTCAAACCCAAGCAACAATGGTAATAAAACAGAAAACAAATTGAATAAACTGAGAAAACGACACAAAAAGATGCGCCATATTAAGTGAACAGGAAGGACTGGCGTATCATATGAATGCAAAATTTGAATTTGGTGTGTGTATTGCATGCACAAGTTTCAGTCCCTCCAGAAAAACGCGATCGCGCGATATATCGCATAATCAGCCAAAGTCCGCATATTTATGCGGGCTGCATTTTTTCCAAATACGACGCACTTTCGCTGCATTAATTACAGATTTCCGCACAAAAAGAAAAAATGCGGGGCTTGCATGATTTCATAATCCCCGCATTTTCGTAGCAAAAAGTCACATATTTATTAGCAGAAAGTTGAAAAATGTTGCATTTACTTCCCAAAAGCGCAGCCGTGTCCTCTATTGCCATAGGAACGTTATGAAGTGACGTTATGAAGTGACGTGATTATGTGACGTGAACATCATTGCAGCTTTTGCAGGTTTCCGCAGTTTTTGCAAGGTCCGCACTTTTCGCAAATTCCCGCAATTCCATCGCATTAATTGCATAAATATCCCGCATATTCCATCGCATTTTTTAAGAAAACGTGCCGCAAAATCAAGGATTTTTGCCCGCAACAATCACAAAAAAACTGCGTTTTTCTGGAAGGACTGAAGTTTTCAGTGCACCTCCATGAGACTGGGCTCAGTTAACTATCACACACACCAAATGTCTTATGAATGACAAATAACCAGTGCTGTAGCTTTTATTCTGGGCCTTGATCTTTCTTCGTTCCCATCCTTTACCCTGCCAGCTTACCCATTATAGATACACAAATACAGACAAACACAAATGGGGCCCTTGTAGAGGCGATGTTTTAATAATGAGGTGATGGTATATTTACTATACCTGTCGACAGGACCGTGTCGGTTGCACAATCGCTCTACAAAATTATCAAAAGGCTGTCCGCCCTTATAGCACAACATCCTGTTTTACTTTTTTACCCTTTTTCCTGTGATTTCTATTTGATAACATCAAAGATCAGGATACATTTACCAAACAAAAGTCAAATGCTTACACAATCAGACATCATTTACAGTAATGCACTTTCAGTCAATAGGGCATTGCAACAGTATAAACAATACACGCTGTTTCGCATGACCTAATATGAGACTATTGTGATAAGATCCATGTTGGAAACCTTATAGACATTATTTTAATAGTGATCATATAAGTGAACGTATAAAAGTCGTATAAAGTAGAGCTGCAGCGATATATCAGCCAATAATCGATGTTGGACGATAGAAGCAATCTTTCACACTACTGGCTATCGGTGTTGGGGAAAGTTACTTTTAAAAGTAATGCAATATTAAGTTACTTCCCAAAAAAGTAACTAATTGCATTACTTAGTTACTTTTCATACTTGCATTACTTTTAAGTTACTTTTGCGTGACTTTTTCTTAGTGTGCTGATGCTTGATCTCTTTCAGGCCTTGCGCGTGTTTTTTATGACTGAGTAGTTCTGCATTCATAAATTGCATATTTCCATCGCAAAAATGTCAAGCTCTTGCCTGCCATCTCCGTTTCTGACACAAACTGTACCCGCACAGGTGCGCACACATAGAGTTTGCGTAATTATACGTGACTACGTTCAGTTTAATTCAGTACATAATTTTTTTAACTGAAAGTAACTTGCATTACTATAAAAAAACTCATATTAATGTGTACATTTAAAAAGTAATCCATTACTTTACTCGTTACTTCAGAAAAATAATATTATTACGTAATGCGCGTTACTTGTAATGCGTTACCCTCAACACTTCTGGCTTTCGGCCAATAAAAATAACCCATAGTCATGGCCGATATATCCTGTCATGTAATAAAGAGAAAGTCCGCACACTGTTCTTCTCCCTTTGTTTATAAAAAGTAAAAGTGGCAACGTTTTGATCAAAATATCTTCATCAGGCCTTTTGATCCTATGGAGCTTAAGGGGACATGGAGCAAAAATTAAATAAAGTTTAGTTTTGCGTGCACACATGAAACTATCACGTGCGCACGTGAACCTTTCGCTTACGATAGTTTCACGTTCGCACGCAAAACTAAACTTTAAAAAAAAAACGGAACATGAAGGTTTCATGTGAGCACATGAAACAAAACTTTAGATTTTTTTATTCCAATGTCACCTTAGGGGCTCGGTATGATCCAGCACCTGGCAAAATAAAGCGAATGTGCATTCTTTAAATTACCCGATATATCCTGTCAATCAAAAGAGAACAGGAAATGCAATGAATTTAAGCTCTGTGTATAGAAATATAAAGAAACATCACTAGTTTAATATTAATCGGCATTATATGAATGAATAATAATAATTAGAAAATTCAATTTTTTAGAATTTAGTTAATGCAAGTTTAATATAACCACAAAACTATCGGTATCAGCAGGTATCAGTCTGAATAATCTGCAGTATTGGTGGAAATTGTTTTTATCGGTGCATCTCTAATATAAACCAATGCAAATCCATCCAGAGGAATTGCTAGTAATGTATAACTAGAGGTTTATTAGATCTTTGGAGCTAAAATAACACACATTTGTGTAAGGAAGTATTCATTTAAGGAAAATTATGAACATCACATTTTTGGCTTTTAAAGTCCCATCTTGACACATTCATTATAGATGTATGTAGTATAAACAGCATATGTGTGAGTAAAATCATAAAAATTTTACATCCAAACTCTTATAAATTAAATTTAAATAATTTCAAGAAATTTCAAATAATATTTTCTTTTCCACCTTTTATAGAATGGCTCCAAGCTGTCACTGGGACGGTTCCCTTTAAAAGGTCCTAATATGTACCCTTGAGGTACTAATATGCACTCTTTGGTACCAATATGTACCCTTGAGGTAATAAAATTAACTCTGTAGGTGCAAAGGGGGAACTTTTTGAAATGGTACCACCCCAGTGACAGCTAGGGACTGTTTAACAAAATACATTTTGCTTACATTTTGCGGTTAATTTTTTTTAGACTTTTAAAACATCTAATAAACACTAAACCGTACTCCAAAACACATTGTGTTGCATTTCTTCATCTTGGATGATTGTAATGCGAGCGTTCTAGTTTTGTCACGCCGCATCATTGGCTGGTGGTGTAGACACAGTGTTAGGGTGATGGCTGAGTTCAGGGGTGGATCCCTCCGGCCCCTTTGACAGGCACAAACACAGAGAGTTGCTGGTGACCAGGACGGTCCGAGGGTGTGGAGATGTGGGGGGAGTTCACAGAGGTAAAGCACAGCCACTCCCTCTCCTCAATAGCCCTTCATTCTGGGCTGTTGTCCTGCTGAAGGGTAGGCCGTCCCGCCGGAGGCCGGGCCAGAACCGGGAACAAAAGACAAACTCAAAACCACATCACGACTCTCAACAGCTACTTTGTGCCTTTTATTCTCCATATTCCTTTGTGTGTGTGTTTCTGACCTAGCTAACTTTCTCCTATAGCTATAATAGTCGAGGACAAAATGCCCACAGTATGTTATCTTTCAAAACTTCAATTTGAGAATGTTCACTGTTGTTTCATTTTTTATATTTAGGTCTATGCTACACAGTCATATAAAAAGGGACAATAAGTGTTGGGGGTAACACATTACAAGTAACATGCATTACGTAATAATATTACTTTTCTGAAGTAACGAGTAAAGTAACGCATTACTTTATAAATGTACACATTAATATTTGTTACTTTTTCAAAAAAGTAATGCGAGTTACTTTTTTAGTTTAATTAATTTGATTTAAAAAAAATTATTACTGAATTAAACTAAACATAGTCACATTATGCACTCTATGTGTACACGCCTGTTTGGAAACAGTTTGAGTCGGAAACTGAGATGGCAGGCCAAAGCTCGACATTTTTGTGATGAAATATGCAATTTCTAAATGCAGAACTTTTTAGTCATAAAAACACCTGCAAGGCCTGAAAGAGATCAAGCCTCAGCCAAGAAAAAGTAATGCAAAAGTAACTTAAAAGTAATGTAAGCATTACTTTCCATGAAAAGTAACTAACTAACGCAATTACTTTTTTTGGGAGTAACTTAATATTGTAATGCATTACTTTTAAAAGTAACTTTCCTCAACACTGATGACAATTAACCAATTTTATGGACCAATAAATCATCAATGAAGCAAATCCTGTTAAATGCCACAACATTTTTTCAGCAAAGTCCTCAAAGGGCACAGAAGATTTGCATGAATTGTCGAGCTGCAAGAGTTTTTTCCCCCGGTTAAAGGAGGTTTACCGTATAGGATATTAACCAATTTTTTTAGCCTTTTACCTAAATTTAGAAAATACTTTTTATTTCGGCATGCACTTAGAGGGTTTTTTGGTTTTCGCCAACTGTCCCTATAAATAAAGCCACTAATAAAAAGAATAGTTGACCCAAAAATGAAAATTCTGTCATCATTTACTCTCATTTTGTTACAAACTGTATAAATTTCAGAGGCCCGATTGACTTGCATAGTATCTTTCAAAAAGTACAGCTTCACACCTAAATAGTTCATAAAGGGTACCAAAAAGTTCATATTAGTACCTTAGGGGTACATATTGGCATTTTACTGCCCCAGCTTTTGTACCCTTCGAGCAGACAAAAAAAATGAGCTTTAGCACTTAATATACATTCATCAAATACTTTTGCTTCAAATCTGCCTAATCTGGGTCTCAGGCCATTCAGAAATACAGGTTTGTTGGCAGAACCCATTAAAGGCCACAACATTTTTTCAGCAAAGTCCCCTAAGGCAGTGATTCTTAAACTTTTTCAGCGTGCGACCCCTTTGTGTACGGTGCATTTCTTTGCGGCCCCCCAAAGAAAATTTATGACAAAAACAGTTCTAAAACTTCACATTTTAATTAAACAAAACATTAAATTATACAAAGTAGTGCTGCCTTATTTTTTTAAGGTTTAATTACACAGAATTCATGATAAATTATAAAAATGTCATAAAACTGGGGCCCCTTGGCACCATCTCGCGGCCCCCCTGGGTGCCCCGGACCCCAGTTTGAGAACCACTGCCCTAAGGGTACAGAAGAATCACCCCAAAATTACAATTCTGTCATCATTTACTCGCTCTCATTTTGTTACAAACTTGTATACATTTCTTTGTTCTGATGAAAACAAAAAAGATATTTTGATTGATATTTGAAACCAAACCTATTAGAGGCCCCATTGACTTCCATAGTATTCCTTTATCCTATAGAAGTCAATGGGGCTTTTGATGACAGAATTTTCATTTTTGGGTGAACTATCCCTTTAACGAAAGATACTAAATAAAAAAATGTGTGTGTGTGTGAGGGATCGGTGTTACAGTTTAAACTTGCTTCTGTTCTTGTTTTAGTCTTTATATTTTGTTGGTCCATCAGGAATATTTATAAGATACCAAACACACACGGTGCAATATGCTGATAAGGCAAAGTATTTGTGATGAATGTGTGTTTCTTCGGTGCGAGCGAGCGTGCACGTAGCACATTGCATTTATTACTGATACGGAAACTCGTACATCATAAGCAGACAACAACGGGACCTTGATAAAGTAACAGTGGTCATTCCAGACCACACACATTGAGATTTTACTGCCAACAGGCACAGTGCATTATTTCTACTAGTGTAATGTGCTATGGTATACTGTGCTGTACAATAAGCCTCATTGACCTTTAGATTGCCCTTTATTGTGCAAACACAGAAAACAGCATCGTTTTTGTCTGTTTCACTTGGTTTCCACCTTGTAAGCTGGAATGTACAAGACAAAAGTTAAACTCTTCAATGCATGCTTTCCCAGAGATCTCTGATGCGCCGGTGCAACCCGGCAGTGGCTGTCAAATTTAAACCAGCTGGTACTTTTCTCAAACACTGTAAGAAATGCTAAAAAGGTTTGATGACAATTAAAATTTAAATGCACTGGTCCCTAGCTGTCACTGCGGCTGTACCCCACCCAAAAAGTACACCATTGTACCTAAAGAGTTCATATCAGTACCTCTGCAGTGCATAATGGTACCTAAGGGTGCATATTAGTACCTCAGAGGTACATAATTGTACCAAAATAGTGCATTTTAATTCCTCAGAGGTAGATTATGGTAACAAAAAGTGCATTTTAGTACTTTAGAGGTACATCATGGTACCAAAAAGTGCCTTTTAGTACCTCGGAGGTGCATAATGGTACCAGAAAGTGCATTTAGTACCACAGAGGTGCATAATGGTACCAAAAAGTGCATTGTAGTACTTTAGAGGTACATAATGGTACCAACAAGTGCATTTTAGTACCTCAGAGGTACATAAAGGTACCAAAATAGTTCATATTAGTACTTCAGAGGAACATAATGGTACCAAAAAGTGCATTTTAGTACCTCAGAGGTACATAATGGTACCAAATAGTTAATATTAGTACTTCAGAGGTACATAATGGTACCAACAAGTGCATTTTAGTACCTCAGAGGTACATAAAGGTACCAAAATAGTTCATATTAGTACTTCAGAGGAACATAATGGTACCAAAAAGTGCATTTTAGTACCTCAGAGGTACATAATGGTACCAAATAGTTAATATTAGTACTTCAGAGGTACATAATGGTACCAACAAGTGCATTTTAGTACCTCAGAGGTACATAAAGGTACCAAAATAGTTCATATTAGTACTTCAGAGGAACATAATGGTACCAAAAAGTGCATTTTAGTACCTCAGAGGTACATAATGGTACCAAATAGTTAATATTAGTACTTCAGAGGTACATAATGGTACCAACAAGTGCATTTTAGTACCTCAGAGGTACATAAAGGTACCAAAATAGTTCATATTAGTACTTCAGAGGAACATAATGGTACCAAAAAGTGCATTTTAGTACCTCAGAGGTACATAATGGTACCAAATAGTTAATATTAGTACTTCAGAGGTACATAATGGTACCAAAATGTGCATTTTAGTACTTTAGAGGTACATAATGGTACCAACATAGTTCATTTTAATTCCTCAAAGGTACATAATGGTACCAAAATAGTGCATTTTAGTATCTCAGAGGTGCATACAGGTACCAAAATAGTTCATATTAGTACTTCAGAGGTACATAATGGTACCAAAGTACATTTTAGTACCTCAGAGGTATGGTACCAAAAAGTGCATTTTAGTATTTTAGAGGTACATAATGGTACCAACAAGTGCATTTAGTACTTTGGAGGTACATAAAGGTACCAAAATAGTTCATATTAGTACTTCAGAGGAACATAATGGTACCAAAATAGTTCATATTAGTACCTCAGAGGTACATAATGGTACCAAAATGGTTCATATTAGTACTTCAGAGATACATAATGGTACCAACAAGTGCATTTTATTTTCCAAAAGGTACATAATGTATCAACAAGTGCATTTTGGTACCTCAGAGATATATAAAGGTACCAAATTAGTTTATATTAGTACTTTAGAGGTACATAATGGTACCAACAAGTGCATTTTAGTACCTCAGAGGTACATAATGGTATCATAATGTGCATTTGAGTAATTTAGAGGTACATAACAGTACCAAAAAGTGCATTTTAGTACTTAAGAGGTACATAAAGGTACCAAAATAGTTCATATTAGTGCCTCAGAGGTACATAATGGTACCAAAATAGTTCAGATTAATACCTCAGAGGTACATAATGGTACCAAAATAGTTAGTACCTCAGAGGTATATAATGGTACCAAAATGGTTCATATTAGTACTTCAGATATACATAATGGTACCAAAAAGTGCATTTTAATTTCCCAAAGGTACATAATGGTATCAACAAGTGCATTTTGGTATCTCAGAGATACATAAAGGTACCAAAATAGTTCATATTAGTACTTCAGAGGTATATAATGGTACCAGAAAGTGCATTTTAATTCCTCAAATGTGCATAATGGTACCAAAATAGTGCATTTTAGTATATCAGAGGTACACAATGGTACTAAAATTGTTCATATTAGTACCTCAGAGGAACAAGTGTACCAAAATAGTTCATATTAGTACCTCAGAGAGACATAATGGTATCACAAAGTGCATTTTAGTACCTCAGAGGTACACAATGGTATCAAAATAGTGTATTTTAGTATCTCAGAGGTACATAATGGTATCAACAAATGCATTTTGGTACCTCAGAGATACATAAAGGTACCAAAATAGTTCATATTACTACTTCAGAGGTACATAATGGTACCAAAATATTGCATTGATTTTAGTACCTTAGAGGTATATAATGCATGAATATCTTTAAATGGCACATATTGGGACTATTTTTTTTAAAGGGTACTGCCCCCAGTGTACTGTATTTATTTTTTATTGGTACTCTCTTAAGGTTGCATTTGTTACCATTAGTTAATGCATTAGCTAACATAAACTATGAACAATACTTTTCACCATTTATTAATCTTAATTCATATTAATTTCAGCATTGACTAATACACTTAAAATCACATAAGTTAATGCACAATGAACTAACGTGAACATCTGTAATAGCATTAACTTTGATAAATATTTGTATAAAATAGTTGTAGCAACTAGTCAAGATAAATAATAGTATGAAAAGACTGAGTTGATTGAACTTAAAAATTTAAGGCAGCAAAAAAAAATTTACAGTGTGGATTTTGAGCAACTTCAAAACTAATCGTGGTTGAAGACCATAAATGTCCGACGTATGTGAATAAGTAGCTTTCACGCTTAAAGTTTTCCAACGACATTATTTAAAACAAGACGCGGGTCGACCAAAACATTACCAATGCAAACACTATGCAAAAGCAAGATAACGCAAGGCCGCAGTGAGCAAAGTTTTCTTATTCAAACTCTCTGAATGTTTCTTTCTCCATCTTGCTGTCTGTGTGTGCATACCACAAGCTGCCTGCTTTCTGATAATACCACAAAGAGGATTTCTGTGTTTGTAGATGTCTTAGTACGCAAGTTCCCACCCTGCTCAGAGTGTCTGCTCTCTGTGTTTAGGGTCTGCACGTGGGACGCTGCCAGCTGTTCTTTTCTGTCGAAGCGAGGTTAGAAACAGGGCCTGCACAGGATCAGATAAGATCCCGTAAGAAAGATCTGCAAAAGCCCTCTGTGGCAACAATACGCCACACTCACCACTGCCTCGCATCATTTACATCTGAAAAAACAGTCTTATCTGAAGTGTACTGAAGCAGAGGACTCAGTTCGCTTGTGTGCTGGTTAACAGGTAGATCTGCAATGACAGATGATGGAGTAAATTGATGAAAGGGAATTTTTATTGCTTCGATTTTGCTCTTTTAAAGATCAAGAGATTTCATGGAGTTCTCAGTTAGGTTTATTTTAGATATCAACTTAGTCTCAGATGTTTCTTTTTACCTTGGAGGAATAAAGTGTAAGAGAAATAACTGAGATATTATATTGTGTATAAGCCTAATAATCACAAATGACTGGGATGCAAAAAAAAAAAAAAACACTCGGTAATAACATTTAAAGAAACAAATGCACAATTTAAAGCTAAAAAATATAAGTGACCTATAGCAAAACCCAACACCACAGCAATCAGAAAGTCTCTTAAAGCCCAACATATGCAAAAAGACCACATCGAAAAGTGACAAAATGGGAAAAATAAACTTAATTTTATTAGGTGTTACCAATTAATATATATATATATATATATATATATATATATATATATATATATATGTATTTTTAAGTTTATCCATCTTAACTTTATACAGTGTAAGAGAAATAACTTAGATATTAAAGAAATATCTCAATCTCGTATGTGAGTTTTCATTTTTTTATAAGGTATAATCACACACAAAGACAGACTTTTTAGCGTATGGTGAATTGATATACATTAACTTTTCTCTGTATGTTCACCGATATTTAGTTTTAAGTAAAAATCTATATAGTTATATTTTGCACATTTTCACTAACCATTTTGAAAGGTCCCATGGTTTGATAAAAAAATAAAACAATGCATTATAATGTCCAAAAACTACTACCTTAAGCACAATGCACCTTAAGATGCAAAAAAAAACAAAAAAAAAAAAAACAGGAAAGATGACAAAATGGGAAAATTAACTTGTTTTTAACCCTCCTGGTTTATTATGTGGATTCATGCTGCCACCCACTGGACAAGATAGGAAAGCACAAGTTTCAGAGTCTGATCTTAATGTAACTCATGTTGAGAATGCAATACTAGTGTAGCCTACATCTTACCCAAAAGTATTTATTGTACACTGCGTACATTTAAAAAGGCCTTTTGTTTGAGAAATGGCCAGCATTTCACCTCCATGAGAAATCTCGTGACAATTAATTTCACGATAATGTTACATATTTAATCTCGCGAGATCTCGTCGTCACACCCCTAGTATTTACCATATTAAAAATATTTAAAAAATTATACGCAGAATGCAAGAATTGTTTGCATAATAATATTGCATAGCAAGTGGTTTCCAGCACAGCCAAATTATATTTTGGAACTTTGATCCAATTTTAAATAAATCGTAAATATCTTTGTCTGAAATATGTTTGCATCTACATACTATCATGATTACGTGATGATATAGGGGTGGTTTCCCAGACAGGGTTACTAAAATGCACATCTGAGTGTGCTTAATTTAAAAACAACTTGCACTGACATATCTTAACCTATATCAGTGCCATTGTTTAACCTCAAGATGCACACCAGTATTATTTTTTGTAAGATATGTTTGTAAAAACTACTTAAATGTCCTAATATAACTAAGGCCTAGTCCTAGATTAATCTAAATCCTGTCCGGGAAACTGGCCCATAATCATATAATCACTGTTCGAATTGAGGGGGGCTGGGGTGGTCCCAGAACCCCTGTAAAGCACAAAAATATAAAATAGGGGGGTCCCCTGGTTTTTATTCAAATTAAAGTACTACATGAATTTAAAATTCACATGCTGCGCTGCCACAAAGCAATACTGTCCATTATATGTCACAATTTTGCAATAAACTAACCCAAAAGATTTGTCTAAAATAAATTTAAACTCTCAAGTGCGCCTGTTTTTCTTTTGGAGGAATTGACAGATTGTTAGATTTAGGATTGGATTCGGGGCTTTTAAAATTTTTCTCAAACTATTATTTCACACTAATTTAAAGGAATAGTCTACTCATTTGCAATATTAAAATATGTTATTACCTTAACTAAGAACTGTTGAATCATCCCTCTGTCATCTGTGTGTGTGCGCGTGGGCACTGGGGCGCGCTGCTGCGCTGCGGTGGCATTTGGCTTGGCCCCATTCATTCAATGGTGCCATTTAGAGATAAAGTTAGAAGAGACCAAACACATCAACGTTTTTCCTATTTAAGACGAGTAGTTATACGAGCAAGTTTGGTGGTACAAAATAAAACATAGCGCTTTTCTAAGCGGATTTAAAAGAGTAACTATATTGTATGGCGTAATAGCACTTTTGGCGGTGCTTCGACTCGGCGCAGTAACACCCTCCCTCTCCCATTATGAGAGTGAGAAGGGGAACGGACTTTTCAGGCGAGTCGAAGTACTCCCAAAAGTGCTATTACGCCATAAAATATAGTTACTCTTTTAAATCCGCTTAGAAAAGCGCTGTGTTTTATTTTGTACCACCAAACTTGCTCGTATAACTACTCGTCTTAAATAGGAAAAACGTTGATGTGTTTGGTCACTTCTAACTTTATCTCTAAATGGTACCATTGAATGAATGGGGCTAAGCTAAATGCTATCGTAGCGTAGCAGCGCGCTCCAGTGCTTACGTGCACACACACAGATGACAGAGGGATGATTCAACAGTTCTTAGTTAAGGTAATAACATATTTTAATATTGAAAATGAGTAGACTATTCCTTTAAGGGGGAAAAATAATTAGGGTTAGAGTAAAGGGTAATTTGGGATTTCTTTGATTAAAACGTTGATCCAGGACCAACAAAAAATGTAATCATGGGGGGGCTTAGCTAGGGGACCCCCATAATCTCTAATAAAATTCGAACTATGCATATAATGAAATAATGCAAACATATTATTTATTCCAGTGTGCAAACAATTGGAGTGCTTGTGATTTAACCTAAATTTAAAAAAAATTATTACTAAATTAAAACAAAGTAGGATTGAAATGATCCCAACATTATAAAAAAAATGAAATAAAATGGCAAAGCAAATTATTTGATCAGCATTTAATTTTATTTCATGTCATAACTGAGAACAATGTTATATACATAGGACCTTAAATTCATCAAAGAGTGTGCTTTGGTTTTAACAAACAGGTTGCAAATACTTTAGTGTCTGTATTTTTTTGAAAGCATCTGTAAACCACATTAAACCATAACGTACACAAAGACCTGTACTGAGAGTGGTAATAAAAGCTGCCGAAGCTTCTGAAGGCTTATTGGGTTGTGGAGAATATTGAAATACATCTGAACAAACACAGACAAAACATAGCTGCAAAAACATTGGTTAATGGCGCTTTATGGTTTAAAACTTTATCGGGTGCTAAAATGTTCCCTGAGGTTCGTAAAGGACGTGAATGTAAGTGTCACAGTTTTGAAGTTTAGTTTCAAGTCCATAACTATTAAAAAGTTCCTGAATATTCTCGATTATTTTTTATTGATTTACAGACAGTGTCAAACAAAACAAAAAGAAACCAAACAATGAAGAATCTATTATTTAAAGTACCCTTTTCATATTCGCCAAAACAGCTACAAAACCGGTAACACAACCTCAAAATAAGATTTTGTTTCGAGAGCCCTCCAGCATGCAAAAACATACAAAACACCCAGAGGTAGTTTAAAATAAACATCTCATAAAGAAATTAAAGCACAATAAGAGATGATTTCATATCTAAAAGAGTAAAAGTATGTGATACACCATAAGCAACGTTCATCACATTAATAAAAATATTTACACTAGGTATCGCTTTTGGTCTCATTTCAACACTAAACGCATGAATGACGCTAAATCTAACTTCAATTTTATAAGGACAATGCACATGCCACATCGGTAAAGCAAATACGCACAACATGCCATATAAATAAAGCCATTGGTTAAAGCATTGGGAAAAAAAGGAAAAACCCCGAAATAAAGAAAGAAGACTCAAATATAAACCTGAATCAAAAGAAGCATAAATTAGACTTAAATATTTAGCAAGAATATAGATTTGGTTATAGTTTTACAGTATTTCTTTAGCATTTCAACATTCAATATTTCTTTGGAACTGTACATCAAAACACCCAGATCGCGTCTCTATAGTGAAGTATTGGCTTTCCCCCTGAAAAGTTTACATTAAAACAGGCAGTGTGTTTCCTTTATTCCGAAACGGATGCCAGCTTATTATTTAAAAATCCTGCAAGAAAGCTAACGACTGAAACGTGGAAGACGGCGAACGTATCTAACGCGTAGTCTTAATCTCATACAGGCTTAACAGAGGGTTTGGTTTAATCTGAGGTAGCAAGTTTGTGTATTCAAGTAAACAATCTAGATAGCATTACTATAGAGGTCCGTATCCGAAGCGTAAACGAAATAAGATTCGTTATCAATTACATTCGAGAAGTATCACAGCTGTAAAAACAAAACAAAACATTCGTTCGCTTCAATTCTGAGAGGATTATACGATCATTTTTAAACTACATCTCTAAGTGGATAAACTTTGTTTTTAACTAGTACACACTAATGATAATAATTCATGCACGAGAATATTAAAAAAACGTAATAAAGAGGTATAGCTGGAGTTGGCGTTTTTTAACGTTTTTTCACAAATCTATATCGGTGAAACGCAAATTCAGCTCGTCTTTCACCCAGACCAAAGCTAATATGAAAATCTGAGGTATCGCTGAAGTTTCGGACTCTTTGACCTGTCCTAGGATGGTGAGGTATGCATCCGCATGTGACTAATGAGGTTTCTTTGTTGCGTAAACTTGCCCCCGCAGACCTGGCACTTATACGGTTTCTCCCCCGAATGGACACGCATGTGCTCGGTGAGACGGTATTGCCTGGTGAAGCGCATCCCGCACTCCTCGCACGCGAACGGCTTCAGGCCGAGGTGGCTGCGCATGTGGCGCGTCATCGTTCCTCGCTGCGTGAACATCTTGCCGCAGATGTTGCATGGGAACGGACGCACCGTGTCGACGTCTTTGAGCGACTTCGGTGGGCTTCGCTCCGGGTTCTCGGGAGCTTTTTGCGAGACTCTGGTGACTCCAGGGTCTCCGTCGCCTTCATCCTCCTCCTCGTCGTCTTCAACCTTCACATCCATGTCTTCAACAATATGCGTTTCTACGTGAGATTTGAGGCTTTCGGAAGAAGGAAAGCCCTTTTCACACGGTATGCAAACGTAGGGGTTTTCCCCTTCGGGTTCTTTCAGAAACGTCTCCTTTTGATAGACGAAATTGGTGCTGCCGTTTGGTGTTTCGTCTTGCGTTTTTCCTCCACTATCTTTCTCTTTCTTCACAGACAACTGGACAGTAAACGTTTGATTCTGGCTAAGTTGATTTACACCCTTCCCCAGAGGAATGTAACCATTAACCTTGGATTTTCTGCGAGATCCCTCCTTTTTCCTCTCCTGAGCTCCATCCAAAGGAATGATCCACTTTTCCTCCTTTGGAACGCATTTTCCATTTATTCCCGGGTGCACGTTGTTGGAGATCGTTCTAGGTACGAAAACCTCATTGGCGTTCATCTCGATATTCAAATTTTTCTTTGACAAATCCAACCCCAAGTCTTGCTTTTTCCTCGAAATGTACCTACTTTCAACATTGTGCCTCTTTTTGGGAGGGGTCATACACGTGTACGTTTCCGTGTCCGATGAATGCTCCTCGATTCCCCTGTCGTACAATCGGCTCGAAGATTTGTTTGAGGTAGGAGAGGAATACCTCTGCACTCGTAAGGACATCCCACGAGCCAGGTTACCGAGGGAGCCATTCTGGTTGATCTTACTGGAGCACAGGTTTGCGAGGTCATTGAGCTGGAGAAAGTTAGCTGTGGTGAGCAGCGAACTCAAATCCAGACTTTCGAGGGTCTCGTCGGAGAATCTGCCTGTGTAAATGAAGTCCAGGATCTGTTGGAAAACAACCGGGTCCACCATATCAGGGTCGAGGTGGATGAGGTTGTCGTGAAGAACGAGGGATTTGAAGTAGTGGCTGGTGGCGGCGAGGACGCTTTTGTGGGCTCGGAAAAGCGTGTTGTCGACCATGATGATGACGTCGCACAGGAAGCCCTTGGAGCGCTGTTGGTTGAGCTGGAGAAGCAGCTGACTGGCGTAATTGGGGAGCTCCATCGCCTACCCTTGATGTCTTGCATTGGTGTCACTGTAAGACATGGTTACAAACATTTAGTATGGTGTCTAAAAAGTATGCAAACAAGATGCTTTTATGTGGTACTGAGGTGTCACGTGGTACTAAATGTTTCTTTTAAAGACATAGGATTAAAGCTGAAAAGTCCCTTACAAAATAAATTACCATGGCACCCATAATCCCCCCCTCAAAAAAAAAAAACAAGTTACTACAATACTAATATGGTTAATTTGTAGCCACCATTGACTTAAAAATAATAATAAAATAAAACATTGTTTATATATTACATTTATTTAACTATTGTTACCATCAGTGGCGGCTGGTGACTTCTCTTCCGAGGGGCGCAAATTAAACCATGTGCATCATGCCTCATGTCAAAATACGTGCCTGCTGCACACGCATCGAAAGGATTTATGATAAGTGATTCTCGTGAAATTAGACTTATGAGGTTTTAATGATAAATGTAAATGCTATTAAAATAAGAAGCATACAGTTATAAACATCTCTTCATGTACTATTTTGCACATGATTTTAAATGACATTTACAAACCAATTTTGTTGTTTTTTCCACATTTAAGGGGGAAATTTCATTACCGCAACGTGTCCATGACACGTTCTTTGACATGGAAATATTTATAATTAAAAAATCTAAAAAATAAAAAGCTTCAGTGCATGTTATACTATAAACATTTACAGTAAAAAAACATGTGGTGTTTGGTGATCGTTGGTAAATGTAGAGACAATAATAAGGAATATAAATGTGTCCAAGACTAATTTTCTCATCCTCCGCAACAATTTTCAATCATTGTTTAAGCCCTCAAGGAACTAACATGTTAAAAGAAATTAGTTGGGGGGGACATAATTGACTGTGACACTCAAGATGGCTACCAGGTAAGCAGTTCTTATTTTGAAATTTTGTTTGTCATAGTACATAGACAACTTTTTAGTTCTCATTACCGAAACATGAGTTTGTAAATGCATATATTTAATGTAATATCATTTTGCGTTAATGATAATTTTGATAGTGATAATCTAAAAAATGTAAATATTCTATAAGAAATATTTATTAAATCCTCTAAAAATAATGGTTATAGTTAGTTCAGACCTTAATCTTATATGTGTATTAAAAAAAATGGCTTCAAGGGCTTTTTATCAATTCTGATGCTGGACACTTTCCAAATCTGGATTTCGTGAGAAGCACCTGCTCGTGTTCAAAAAAACACTAAACTCTGATTACGCATGAGATTATGCGAGTATCTGGCAAACGCGAGCGTCTCTTTTATCATAAACCCTTTAGACGCGTCTGCAGCAGGCTCGTATTTTGACATACATCACGTGTGACGCACATACTGACTGAACTCATATTTTGAAATGACGAGCCACACATATGACGGGCTAGATACATGTTGTGACGAGCTTCACATCATCCGCCCTCGAAAAAGAAGTCACCGGCCGCCACTGGTTACCACCACACGAAAAATACTATGGTATATACTATTTACTACAATAGGGTTGTGCCGATAGACGATAGTATCGTGTATCGACGATCTTCAGACATATCGCCAATGGCAGTCTTTCATGGCGACAGTCAAGACGATAGTTGGCGAATGGTTACTACACAGAGCCGTAGTTCACTGACAATCGGGGCAATTTCGCATTAATTATCGCGGACTTACCGCCTGCGATATGTATGCGATATGGCCCAACTTGTCAGGGAACTACGGCTCGGTGCAGTTAATGTCGCGCCATCTGAAACCAGCTGTTGGCGATTTAATACTAATCATGGAACCGGCATTACTGACGTGATGCGCGTGGCATCCAATGCGATATATCGCGCAGCCCCAAAAGTATCAAAATGAAATTGAATATATACCGCAAACCATCGCCAAATGCATATTGTGATATGCGCTATTAAAATTTTGCGAGTCCTTGTCTGTACTGTTGTAGATAAAATAGTTATTGAACCTTACTATAGTAAATACTATAATGTATTGTACTGAAGTATACTACAGTTTATTGTAGTAAATAGTATGCGCGTGACAAACACATGCGATTTATCGTGCAGCCGTACTTCAAATAGTAACATATGGTCAAAGTTTTAGGTGGATAAAATAGTATCTGGCACGTGGATGCTAGTGGAATATGCATGCATGCATGCATGTGCAACTGGGCATGATGGTGGTGATATTTTTTTATTTTTAGATTTCTTTTTTTTTTTAGAAAAGTTTTATTTAACCGTAAAACATTGCTGTTCACACTTTCAGTAGTTGCTGCAATGCTTTTTTCCCTGATATAATTAAAATATATTTTATCGCATGTTTCTATATATTTTCTATCGCATTTTCTTTTAATACCACACAGCCCCAGTAAAATACTAAAGTATTTTTCATGTTGGCATTTTCAATTTCATGTACATTATAACAGTCTGATCACAATTTTAGTATTAACAATTACGCTTGTTTTCATTTCGGTTATCTTGCATTAAGTTTGATAAAATTGATTATAAATGATACACGGTAAAACCCCAGAACAGCGCGCAATGTGCGCATGCGCTAATTAATCAGGGCTGGTCTTGGATTAAAAACTGAAGTAGCGCGCATAATAAACCGTGAGGTTTTATCAAATAAACCTAAAAAACACTCTTTGAAACTATGTCAACTAAACACACAAGCCCGGGCATGTGAAAACACGAGAGTTTGTGAAAACACACGGGCGATTTGAAAGGCTTGTGAAAACATACGGGCGTTTGGTAGTAAAATACACGTATCCGTCTTAATAAATGCGGAACTGCGGACACTAATCGCTTTATACATAAAACGCGTTTATCTGCCTATGTATCAAATGAATCATGTTATACATTTTATACGATGGCATTGATATTTTCGAAGAAGTGTATACTGAAGCATTTAAAGACCGTTTAAGAAAAAAGACAACAGGAAACGATACCTTGCCAGGCTGGTACGATTAGGTAAGCTGAGCAGAAACGCGTTTAATAGCACCACGGTTACACAAATCCCTCCAAACGGCGAACATTTCATCCATTTAACATAACACCGAGGTTTATATCGTATATATGCGAGATCAAAAGTGTATATACATCACAAATACCTTTAAAACAAGGGCAGGGGTCCTCACTTCTCCCGTCGTCATCAAAACGCCATCTTAGGATCCTGTGACGTAGGCAGCATGACCCCTAACCCATCTGAGATCAATCTCACCCCCTACCTGTCCTGCTGAGGTATTACCATGATTTTACCCTTTAACCTGAGTTTTCACTTTAGCATGTGGTTAGTTTATTCACATAAAACAACTTTTGTATTAGTACTAGCAATTAATAGTTTAGTAAATTTAAACATCATTCAACAGTATAAATAAATATAGTTGTAAATGTATAAAAATAAACAATTAAAAAGTTTTATAAAAAATATATTTATTGAGTGCAATGAACAGATAAATTCCATTGATTTTTTTTAATACTAAACATATAGCTGTAAACAAATATAATGGCATGATGACAATATTTCACTGTTTTAAGCATTACAATAGTAGGTAATATATTTAATAACTAATAAAAAATATTCATTGTATGTAAAATCATTAACCCAACTTAAAAGATAATAGAATAACAAATGCAATGATGAGCCACATATAAAAGTAACTAATATATGTTCACTGCAAAAAAAAAGAAAAAAATTCCTAATATTTTCGTCTTGTTTTCAGCAAAAATATACAAACATTCCCAAATTAAGACACCCTTTCTTGAAGAGCAAAACGACCCAAGAAAACAAGTCTAGTTTTAGACAAAAAATATCTTGAAAATTTTTCCTAAACACTAAATTCAAGAAAAATGTGCTTACCCCATTGGCAGATTGTTTTGCTTGTTTTATGCACAAAATCACTTAAATTTGATGTTTTTGGTCTAAAAACTAGACTTATTTTCTTATTAGTCATTTTGCTCATCAAGAAAAAGCATCCCAATTCAAGAATTTTTAGATATTTTCACTGAAAACAAGATAAAAATACAAAAAAAAATATATATATATTGAAAAACATTTTTTGCAGTGTGATGAAATAACTTTGGGTCTTTCTCAAGTCTGATGTCTTTGGAAATGTCACACTTTCAGGAATTTTAAAGAACCATGGCTTCCTGAAAAGCTTCAATCCACCTATGAGAAAAAAATGTATATGAAATTATGTAAACTGCATATGCATTTGGCAGAAAAGGACTTGTACTGCATTCAAGCTATATTTTATTCAATCCATTCTCATCAATTGCATATAAATAGCACGCCTTTTGAAAAGTTATGCAATGCATATGCCAAAGTCAAATTTTCCTTGCATGTGATACATCAGTCCTTCCCGTTCACTTAACAGCACACATCTCTAATGCTATTTATATGCAATTGATGAGAATCGGGCTTATTTTATCAGTATGTGTGTATAATGGAATCAAACCCACAACTTTTGGGTTGCTAACACAATGCTCATATACAGAAATACTGAATGCTTAATAAAGAACAACTAATTTGGGGTTTGTCAACAGCTTGAGGGCTAGTATTGCATTAATCTATGTAAGATATTTTCATATAAAAAGTACCTTTGACAGGCTTGGCTGTCATTTGCCTTGAAAATGTAGTAAAGAGTGTTTTTGTGGTAAAGTTTAAATTGCATTGAAGCTTCTGGATTCTCAGATTTCAGAGAGAATCCAAGAAGTGGTTGACTTTCCAAAGCAGCTACATCCTGGAGAAAAAAAAAGAAATGCTGGAATATATAGGTAGATTTGCTGTTTGTTTATTATAAAAAAAAATAAGAGACAAAAAAAATAAAAGAAAGGCAAATATAAAGACGAGAAAACGTGAATCCCTTCACTTCACACAGAATTGTTCAGTAACAAAAAGAAAACGTTAAAGCATTGAAAAATCTTTATTTAAAAACAAAAATTATGAAGTAAAGTGTACTTTGTGAACATTTTGTATTCTCGCTGTAGAAAAAAACTAGAAACCAATCTGAGAAAACAATCATTAGAAATATTTACACATGACTGGCCACATTTACATAACAGCTATTTGGTGTTCAGAAACTCAACCCGCCCAGTCTCGGTGATGTAATGAGGAATACGTAGGATACATAACTTTTACATCTATGCATTTGACAGACAATTGTATCCAAACTGACTAATGGTGCATTCATATGAGTCAATGACATGACATGCATATTTTTGTGGCAATGGGAATGATGTACTATAAAAAAAACTTGATACGTTTATGACATGTGTCACTTTATTCTATACAACCTATTTTTTAATAATAAAAACAAATTTTTGTTTTGGTATCTCAAAATTGTAAAATGGCAGGCAGGGCATTAAGGCAAATGGTGTTTAAATTATTAAAAATTCAATATAAGATACTTTGGCATTATTTTATGTTCGAAACCTTTCCTATAAACAAATTTCACGAATATCAGTAGTTGTTGGAATGTTATAATTGAAAGACGTCTGCCCAACAATTTGGATGTTCTCAAATGTCGTACAATCACAATTATGGGGAATTTGTGAACTTTAGTTATAAAGGACCCCATTCATTCGTATACACTTCAAAAATGACTTTCTTACTTAGTATTTCTGTCTTGTTTTAAGAACAAATATAAAAATTCTTAAATCAAGATGCATTTCTTGATGAGCAAAATGACCTGAGTAAATAAGTCTAGTTTTTAGACAAAAACGATCAAATTGAAGTAAATTTGTGCTTAAAACGCGCAAAAAAAATCTGCAATTTTTTTTTTCTTAAACACTTAAAAAAAATTTAAAGAAAAAATTGCTTATTCCATTGACAGATTTTTTTCTTGTTTTAAGCAGAAATTCACTTCAATTCAATATTTTTTGTCTAAAAACTAGATTTATTTTATCAAAAATGCATTTTGATTTAAAAAAATTTAGATATTTGTATCAAAAATGCTAAGAAAGTCATTTTTTGCAGTGTAAACATGCATGAATAACCAGTGTGCATTAATCAAACATTTAAGCCCCTCCCCTCGAACAACCTGTTAAAAGTCCCGCCCAACTTTTATGACAGAGTGTCTTTCAGGAATACATTAAATCATGTTTGTTTCAGGTTGAATTTGACCAGTTTCCTCTGGGGTGAAAAGGTTGATTTAATCCATATATTTGGGGATTTATAAATGATTACCTCACTGGCAGCATACGTGTACAGAACTTTATTCATGATGACAAACCAGAATCTTCTCCACTGTTTCTTATTGCCCTTCGTCCGCTCTAGGTAGCCGTTCATTGAGGATCCGTCTGTGTTAGCCGACACCTAAAATAAATCAATGAACAACGACTCTGATTTCAGAGTTAACCAATCAGATCTAGTTCCAATGTGGACCAGATTTACGTCTCATATCAAACGTCTGACTTTAGATCTAGCTGGCTTTGCTGGGAATTAAAAGACAGTGTAAAAAGTTGTTGGATTGTCACCTCTTTCAGTGCTGCTGGTATTTTCTTTCCCTTTTTGTAATGGAAAGATTTGCCATTAGGTGATAGATGGGTATTGCTGGGTCCCTGGTCACCTATTATTAGTAAAGAAACACATGATCTTATTTAACACAAACCAACACAAACATACAGGTGATTACATAACTACAATTACACAGTGAACAAACTCATTATTTGTTTCTTTTAAAATGTTTGTATTAATAATTATTTTATTAATTTAGTACTAATTGTCATGGATCACAAGATGTTACAAGCCATGACAAAATAATAGGTTTTTGTAAAACGTGTCTTATACACTGCAAAAAAATTATTTTCAAGGGAAAAAAGTATTTTTGTCTTGTTTTCAGTAAAATATCTAAAATGTCGTAAATTAAGATGCTTTTTTGATGAGCAAAACGACCAAAGAAAATAAGTCTAGTTTTTAGACGAAAAATGTCAAATTTAAGTGATTTTTTGCATAAAACAAGCAACAAAATCTGCCAATGGGGTAAGCAAAACAATCTTGAAAGTTTTTCTTAAACACTTAAAGGAATAGTCTACTCATTTTCAATATTAAAATATGTTATTACCTTAACTAAGAATTGTTGATACATCCCTCTATCATCTGTGTGTGTGCACGTAAGCGCTGGAGCGCGCTGCGACGCTTCGATAGCATTTAGCTTAGCCCCATTCATTCAATGGTACCATTTAGAGATAAAGTTAGAAGTGACCAAACACATCAACGTTTTTCCTATTTAAGACGAGTAGTTATACGAGCAAGTTTGGTGGTACAAAATAAAACGTAGCGCTTTTCTAAGCGGATTTAAAAGAGGAACTATATTTTATGGCGTAATAGCACTTTTGGGAGTACTTCGACTCGGCGCAGTAACACCCTCCCTCTCCCATTATGAGAGGGAGAAGGGGAGCGGACTTTTCAGGCGAGTCGAAGTACTCCCAAGAGTTCTGTTGCGACATACAGTGTAGTTCCTCTTTTGAATCCGCTTGGAAGGGCGCTGCGTTTTATTTTGTACCACCAAACTTGCTCGTATAACTACTCGTCTTAAATAGGAAAAACGTTGATGTGTTTGGTCACTTCTAACTTTATCTCTAAATGGTACCATTGAATGAATGGGGCTAAGCTAAATGCTATCGAAGCGTCGCAGCGCGCTCCAGCGCTTACGTGCACGCACACAGATGATAGAGGGATGTATCAACAATTCTTAGTTAAGGTAATAACATATTTTAATATTGAAAATGAGTAGACTATTCCTTTAATTCAAGAAAAATTTGCTTACCCCATTGGCAGATGTTTTGCTTGTTTTATGCACAAAATCACTTAAATTTGATATTAAAAATTCTTATTTTTTTATTGGGCTGTTTTGCTCATCAAGAAAAAGCATCTTAATTTAAGATTTTTTAGATATATTTACTGAAAACCAGACAAAAATACTAAGAATTGTTTTTCTTGAAATATCAAAAAACTCTCAAATGAAGATGAACTTTCTTGATGAGCAAAATGACCTAAAAAACAAATGTAATTTTTAGACAAAAAATATACAATTTAAGCGAATTTGTAAGCAAAAAAATCTGCAAATGGAATAAGAAAAAAATCAACTTATTTCAAGAAAATTTTTCTTATTCCATTGGCAGATTTTTGGGCTTGTTTTAAGCACTAATTTACTTAAAGTTTATATTTTTTAGACATTTTTTCCTAGATCATTTTGCTTATCAAGAAAATACATATTCATTAAAGGATTTTAAGATATTTTTACTGAAAACAAGACAAAAATGCTAAGTAAGACAGTCATTTTTTGCAGTGTGTCAACTTTGTTACCAAGGCAGAGTAACAGTGTTGACAGTTGTCTGTGTATGAGAGAGAGAGAGAGAGAGAGAGAGAGAGAGAGAGAGAGAGAGAGAGAGAGAGAGAGAGAGAGAGAGAGAGAGAGAGAGAGAGAGAGAGAGAGAGAGAGAGAGAGAGAGAGAGAGAGAGAGAGAGAGAGAGAGAGAGAGAGAGAGAGAGTTACTTCTGTTACATACTGTCAACACTGTTACTCTACCTTGATTTGACAGTAACAGAGTTGACACTAATTCAGACAACAGGAAATCATGATTTATTTTAAGCTATAAGACACTCTTTACAGAAAATATTGTTGTTATTGCCTGTAACATCTTGTGATCCATGACAAATGAGTACCTAATTATTAAAATTTGATTAAAACGAAAAAAAAAAGAATGACTTTGGACATCAAATGTACTTGTGATAATCTAATCACCAATATGCTTGAAGCAGACAGATGCTTCAGTGGGTAAATAAATGTAGGTATTGTGTGTGTGATGAACCTGAATTTCTCCTCTGAAAAACAGCAAAGCACAGATCACACACTCGTTCATGCTGATTCTTCAGATATTTTAATGGATACTTGTTACTCGAGCAGGCTTGACAAACAACCTAAAGAAAGAAAACGCATATGTGCACAAGCACACATAAACCATCCTGTCAACAATTATTACGCAAAAAAAGGATCAAAAGAAAGAGCATCCATGTTATGTACATCTAGGTCTCTTTCAGCCCTGTTTACATTTGGTTTTATCTGTTGAACGGTTGCAGAAAATATTGCTTTATTTACTGATCAATCTCTTACAAAGAGAGTTTATAGTAACAAGGGTGCTGGACTTTAAAGAAGTAGTCCACCCTAATAATAATCCAAGTCTTCTACACATCTTTACTCATGTAAAACTTTACCCTTCCCTAACCCGCATTCGTTTCCAAATGTGAGAACTGATGCACAAGCGCTTTACCCCTGTTTACAGCGTTATCCATTCGTGATCAGATTACTGAGGGTGGATTAAGCAGGGTCTTTGTTAAAGGACAGAGGTACAAGATCTTCTCACCTTTCCACAAGCTCTGCAGTGGTGACGTCTCCAGGTGAGGGTAAACTCACAGGTGCAGATCATGCACATGGTCGCCCGCTGGTCTGGGATCCATATTGGGGCTTTGGTTCCCAGCTGGGCATCATTATCTGTAACATCTTGGGTTACCTACAGACGTGTCATCAAGGCAGCATTGACAGTTAACACCTTAGACATATCATTAAAGAAATATTTTAGGTTAAATACAACTTTCGAGAGCATCTGCGGTATGCTGTTGATTATTGCAGACAAACTTGTCTGAATGGTTCTTTGGAGGCTGGGCTAGATTTTTAGGTGGATGAACTTCTAGTAATGTTTCACCAGTTTCTTGCTTTTTGTGTAAAATGCTTTACGGATAAATGCATCATTTTCTTGGTACTCTTGTGCTTGCATGTCGCATGTAAATCAGCGGTTATACTAGATGTACATGTTAAACACTCATATATTTAAGGTTCGATGCATAAGTCGTTGCATTGGAAGCAATCCTATCAGATTAATGTTGAGCACATGGTTAAGTATTAGTGTTATACATTCTTAAATTCCATATGAATAAGTTTGTTTTACCATCTCAGGGTTTTTAACTGAAATGTCTTTGTTGTAATCTTCGATGGCGGCGGAAATCGCTTGCAGCCACTGATCTCGGCATACAGCAGAACTTTGAAAAGAATGAGAGTTTGCAAAGGGTTAGATAAAGTTGCAAGGTACTTAAACTAGCCATTTATATATAAGACCAAGACCAGTATATAAGACTCAACCTGCATCTGAATATGCTTATTTCCCTGCTATAGAATATGCAACAAGCAGTACTGTATGTTAAATGAGAAAGGTATAAGCAAACCAAAGATAACATGTTGCGTCACCTGAGATTGTAATGTGTCAAATCAGTGGACACTTGCTATCCCATAAGGCCATAGTTGTTGTTATTAAAATATACTTGTTTAACAATACCAGAGTTTATTATTTTTGCCCAAAGCCAGTTTTAGTAGGAAAAACCTAGGGATTCACCCAATCCATACGGCAAAAAATAAATTTTACTGGCCAAAAATGTCTCAATTGAATAAATTTAGTTTTAACCTTCATATATCAACATTTCAAAATGTATTTCAAGGGCAAGCAAATACATTTCTTATTTTACATCCCATATGGCAAAAAGGTACGGCCCCCTAAGGGGACATGGAACCAAAGTTAAATATATAGTTTAGTATCGCGTGCGCACGTGAAACTATCACGTTTTGCCATTTTCTTTTGGCAATTTTTTGTATATTTTGAAATGTGAATTTTTTTTACATTTAAAAAAAAATTGTCAGATGGGAATGTTCGGCAACTGAAACTATTCGACCGGAAATAGTATTTCGGTGTTCGGTCAAAAGTGAAAGGGCAATACATTTTATCAAACAATAATGTTTTTGATGATGCCATTAAATAGCAACCAGTGAAAGGTGTGCATGGTTTATAAATAAACCAAACATGTTGGCAGTGTGTAATCATTTTAAATAGGGATGCACCGATATGGAACTTTTGGCCGATACCGATAACCGATAACTCTTTATATTTTGGGGCCGATAACCGATATATATAGGCCGATAAATATTCATATTATTTTCACAATGAAAAACTCGCAGACCGCGGACATCTTGTCTTTGCGCTAGACTAGCATACTCTTCTTAAAGGCGGAGTCCACGATGTTTGAAAGCCAATGTTAATATTTGAAATCACCTAAACAAACCCAATAGAATCTGGACCTTCTGTTGATAGACCCGCCCCACACATACGCAACCCGGCAAGGATGTCGGTTAGTAGACACGCTCCTTAATGCTGATTGGCTATAATTGTGTTTTTCCTTTTCCAAAGCGTTTTTTCAAACATCGTGGACTCCGCCTTTAAGCCCGCAACACGTGTCATCTTCTTGCTATGTCACAGAAAGCACCAATTAAAACTCCACATAGCCAGCAATGAGCAAGTGAAGTGGTTCAACAAACCAAAATTATCCATAATTTATCAGCTTTCATTTATCGGCTTAATTTTGCTATCAGACCGATAACCGATAATATTAAAAATAAGCAGTTATCGGCCGATAACGATATTTCGGCCGATATATCGTGCATCCCTAATTTTAAAGTGTCAGAGAAACATTCGCTGCATCCTTTAATAAATTAACACATTTATAAAGTGCTTAACAGTGTTAAAACAGTGTATAAAATAATAAAGAATAATTTCTCACCTGGCAGACAGGATAAAAGATCGTTCAACACTTTCAATGTTCAGCTCGTGATAGTCTTCCTGATAACGTTTACTAACCTAGGGACAATGCAGGTAATATAAAATATTATACTAATATGAAAATTTGGTTTCAAAACACTACTTGTATGCTATCTAAATACAAAAAAACATAACTGTTATTAAGAAACATTTATCTTTAAATTGCAGATATACATGTTTATTTATAAATTCACAATTGACTTTCAGCATGCAAAATTTCTATGCAGACCGTTGCATAATATAATCATGCATTAACGTGTCGTTTTTTATTCACGTATCACAGATCGCATTCCTCGCTCTAGATTATTTGTGGGATTTTCAGCTTGCGCAGTATACGCGTTTGAGGCGAATATTGCGCGTTCGGGGCAATCACTCTTAATTGCATCGTCCCCCGCGCGAATTCATTCGCATCTTTGCATTGACTTTGTATGTAATCTACTCATGCAAATAGTTACATTTGCTTTTGGTGTGTTCGGAGCATTACAACGTTATGGTTGCTTGTTCTCATTATTGTGATTCCGGTCTGCCACATTCGCATGAATTGAAGTAAATGTATCGAAATGTCTAGTGTAACCGCGGTATTACGTGAAAGCGACTCATAAATATTAGTGACTCATCTTGCACTACAAAGATTTTCGCCCAATCAAATGCTCTCTCCTATGCTAAATGCTAAATCCTACTGTTTACTAAAAAGAGTGAAACAGTGTAATTTTAGTTGGTCTCTAAACGATATATACAAAATATATAAATTTCACCTTCATTCCAGCCAAAGAGAGCATGTTGTTCACTCTGTAATTCCCAGATGGTAAAGGTGTGCTATACAGGAGACCGTCATTAAACTGTAAATGAGCAAAAACCAAGTTTTTTAATTAACATTAATACAGTTTTATACAGTAGATCAGATTGCAGGTCTGAAACGACAATGACCTGATATAGAACATCATCTGGGCTAACCCTAAGCATGATAAATACAAAAATACTGTCATATTGTTGAAATTTAAATTCAATTAAATGTAGATTTATTGTCACTTACTAAAAAGAACATTCGAGGCTGCATCACTTTCCTTGAGGATTTCATCAGGATTCCCTCCTTTAACAAAACCTAAACACAAATACTTTATGATTGCATCAGGATGTTTCTAAAGGATTGTGAATCATCACTGAATTTGCAAGGCTATAAATCATTACAGCACCTCCATAGTTATTGAATTATCTTTAAACTTTAAGATGATCTAAGGGTGAATTTTGTGAATGTACCCGTCCTGGCTGGACAATGACATGTTGTCCAACGAGTCGACACTGAACATCATAGAGCTTCTGAAAGTTATCCTGAAAATAACATTTCACATTTCAATTCATCTATCATGAAGAATAATAAAGAGTAAATGAGAATTATTTTTACTTATTACCTCTTGTCTTACGATTTCATTCGCATGATTGGCCACCTCCTTTACTATCACCAAAGCAGCTGTTAAGATTTTAAAGGAGTAAAAAATGTCATTATTTTTCTACTAAAACTATTTAGAGTAAGGTTTTGTGGCATGTATTCAATACAAAGCGTATTTAATTTAATTTAATCTTTTTACCTTCAGCATTTTTGTAGTCTGGAGAATCTTCATCAAGATGGTTTAAATAAGCTGGAAGAAAAAAACAAAAAATGCATGTTTGTCTTGATAAAAGTTTGAACTAGGGATGCACGGTAGGATTTGTTTGGGCCGATACTGATGCCGATTTAAACAGACAACTTCTGGCCGATACCGATGCCGATACCGATATTAAACACTTGTATACAATACTATACAGTTGGTCTATTAGCTAGTTTATTTCTGCATCAAATTATTTTTACTGAACATGGATTGGATCTAATTAACATTCAACTGACCAACATAATAAGAGAGGCACAAATTAAGCTAAAACAAATATAATAAGACAGCATGACAACCTTCAAAGGTGGTTTTTGCTATTCAGCATTTATTTGATAAACAACATTAACTCATTTTTTACATATAATGGATTTCTTTATGCAGTTAATTAATAAATAATCGGTATCGGCCTTTCTCGTGCTATTGCCGATATGCCGATGGTTTCAAATTCATCAAAAATCGGCCGATAAATATCGGCGGCCGATACATCGGTGCATCACTAGTTTGAACTGTATTATAATTACAAACAGAAAGCTACAACAATCCTTATTTAGTTTAGTTTAGATTAGTTTAAACAGTCTTGCATAATCAATGCATTATTGCAGACATTTTTCACATTATTGTATGGTAAGCTTGCACTGTTTGCTTAACCTAAAAACATGAAAATACGCGTCCAAACAAATCAGAATTTGTATTATTTCATAAGTCTGATTATGTGGTACATAGATAAGTCATTCGACTGCTCCGTATATGTAGACACGTCTGGCATTTTGGCACGGTCTAGTTGCAGACGTCACTCACAGTTTTCCAGGATACCACGACATTGCACAACCTCTGATTGGTAAACTTTGCAGAGATTTATTTTCCCGAAAAAAAGTGTGAATGTACTGTACAGGTAACTTAATATTACAGGTTATTAAACTATAATAACTTTTAGAAGCAGTTTCCTGGACAGGGTTTAGATTAAGCCAGGCCACGGCATTTAAGTAGTTTTACAAACAAAAAGCATTACTGGTGTGCATCTTGAGACAAAACAATGGCACTGATATATTTAAGATACAGTAATATGTCAGTGCAAGCTGTTTTTTTAGTTAAGACAACTCAAACATGCAGTTTAGTCTTAAAGTAGACTTAAGACCTGTCCGGGAAACCGCGCCTTAATGTTGTGTTAGCAAATACTTTTGTCTTGGTGTATCGTGTTAGTTCAACAATTGGGTCAACAACATTTTTATAACTACGATTGTGGACACACAGTCAGCTTGCTCTTGGCTGTTTACAGACCTTCATGTCAGGGTTGCCAGATTTGCCAAACAAAACCAACCCAATGGCCAAATAAATCTAGCACCTTAGCTAGCCCAAATACCAACACTTAAAGGAATAGTCTACTCATTTTCAATATTAAAATATGTTATTACCTTAACTAAGAAGAGTTGATAAATCCCTCTATCATCTGTGTGCGTGCACGTAAGCGCTGGAGCGCGCTGCGACGCTTCGATAGCATTTAGCTTAGCCCCATTCATTCAATGGTACCATTTAGAGATAAAGTTATAAGTGACCAAACACATCAACGTTTTTTCCTATTTAAGACGAGTAGTTATACGAGCAAGTTTGGTTTTACAAAATAAAACGTATCGCTTTTCTAAGCGGATTTAAAAGAGGAACTATATTTTATGGCGTAATAGCACTTTTGGGAGTACTTCGACTCGCCTGAAAAGTCCACTCCCCTTCTCACTCTCATAATGGGAGAGGGAGGGTGTTACTGCGCCGAGTCGAATTACTCCCAAAAGTGCTATTACACCATAAAATATAGTTCCTCTTTTAAATCCGCTTAGAAAAGCGCTACGTTTTATTTTGTACCACCAAACTTGCTCGTATAACTACTCATCTTAAATAGGAAAAACGTTGATGTGTTTGGTCACTTCTAACTTTATCTCTAAATGGTACCATTGAATGAATGGGGCTAAGCTAAATGCTATCGCAGCGCGCTCCAGCGCTTACGTGCACGCACATAGATGATGGAGGGATGTATCAACAATTTTTAGTTAAGGTAATAACATATTTTAATATTGAAAATGAGTAGACTATTCCTTTAACTTTAATTCAAGCCTAGCCGATAAAAACGAAACCCTGGCATCAACATTTAACCCGCAGGAAAAGCAATTCACATCACCAGTTTTAAAGTGATCATTGCAGACTTGGCAACACCGGTTAAAGGGATAGTTCACCCAAAAATTCTGTCATCATTTACTCACCCTCAGGTTGTTACAAACCTGTATGAATTTCTTTGTTCTGCTGAACACAAAGTTAGATGTTTTGACGAATGTTTCTAAACAAGCAGATCTGGGGCACCATTCACTACCATAGTACTATTTTTCCTACTATAGAAGTCAATGGTTTAAACTGTTTCCAGCTTGATTGCAAATTTATACACTTATGATGATAACAGAATTTTCATTTTTGGGTGAACTATCCACCTTGGACTGTTCCAATATGGCAGATTACTTGCGTATTGCTGCCCATAGAAACAAACGCTAATGACGTACAGTACTGTGCAAAAGCCACCACCAGCTTTGTTGTTTTAGCAAAGTTTATTTTCACTTTTTTATTAACTCTTTCTTGAGTTATCGTGTCAATTAAAAGAAAACATTTGCATAAAAAAGGTGTTCCTGATGAATTTTTATGTTAATCTGCAATAACGCGATTATCCACTTACCCAATTTATGAAAAAAGGAAGCCAAAACGTTATTTACTAATTTTAAACTCTGTGTATGTTTTGATAATCGTTCTGAATCTGATCTCTAACAAAATTCCTTCATAAAAATGCAGCTTTTTGCTAAAAAATTATTTAAATATTTTTAAAGCAAAATGCCCATATTTAAGAGTTTATAAGCAGAGAAAAAAATATAGATAGGATGAAACGTTTTTTTTCCCGTTTTGTTTGTTTGTTTGTTTTTAAAGCAGAGGATCTGTTCTTTCATTTGATATATTTGTATGTTTATATATTTTTAGAAGAAAAAATTGTGAAACTTTTGCAAAAATCACAAAAAATTCTGGCAGGCAACTTTTCAAAAAAATGGCTTGCGGGGAATGACTTAATATATAAACAGCAATATACAGGAAATATGTAATCAAAATTAAAAACAAATCCCACAGACAACCAGAACACCCCACTTATAAGTTACTAAATAGCAACGCCCTGGGCACCACCCTTTTTTAAAAATGTAAAGATCTATTTTGGGAGTAAAAATGCTTACCGGTCAGTAGAAGTTGATACTGTGGAATCCTCTGAATGGGTTTAAGCATGTAATGTTTCACTGCCAGATTAGCACAGCATGGGTCGCTCTGTATCAGAAAGTCAAAGAGATGCCCGAGGGGAATTTTTGTCAGTACTTCAAGAACGTAAAATGAAAATCGACAAACTATTCAAATCTGAACAATGGTTGAGATGTAACTAGGTTAGCATTAGGAACTAAACAGAAAAAACAGGTCGGAGTGGTTTTGTTACCTCAAATTCACGGACGACTTTGGCAAACGCTGGGTTTTTCCGACAGTGCTCTTCCAGAAGAGCCACATTCTTGTCGAACTCGCGGATATAAGTAGCGTACATTTTAAGGTACGGTCCTTTCTTCACAAATATGTCTGCTACAGCACAGTGCTCGTTCCAGTTGGAGAATAAAACATCATCATTATGTGTCTCAAAAATGGTTTGACACAAAAAAGTGAATGATCAAAATTTTACCCATGAATCTGGAAAATTGTAGGCACTTGTAGGCTAAATTACTATTGACATATTTCTTTGTCTAGCCTTAAGTTTTACATACGGCCCAAAATGTTGAACTGAGTCATCAATGATGGTATGAGTATCACTAGCTGCGCAAAACTCAGCGTTATTTTCGAAATATCTACAAAATACTATTGCGAAATGAAGTCAATCGTTCATTAATCGATGATATGCGACGTAGTCATTTTAAATATCACGTTGACTGATGTTGGTAGGTTTACTAATATCACATCCACCACACTAGGCATTATTTTTAATCGTAGGAACGGCACCGTATAGGTGTTTCTTGGAGGTAATAGTACATTATTTTAAATCAAAAGAGATGTAGGAGTGATATCCGAACATTATTGGCTTGGAAAGCCTCTCATGCTGCGTTCACACCAGCCGTGGTAGAGGCACCAAGCTCGAGTGATTTCAATGTTAAGTCAATGTGAAGATGCATTGATGTGCGCCTAAAGGACTCGCGGCGCGAATGAGGCGTTTAGCACGGTAGATGCGATTCTGCCTCATTCGCGAATTGAGCGTTGCCATGTTGAAAAATTTGAACTTTGGCGGAAAAACATGCCGCATTAACCAATCAGGAGCCTGCTCTAGTTGTGACTACAGGAAGCGAGCAGAGTCGCGCGAATTTCTGCGTGAATGTCTCGATGACTAGAATTTCAAGCACGGCTTTCGCGCACGAATGAAGCGAGTAAACTCAAAATATTTAAGTGTCAAACTAGACGCAGTAGACGCCAATTTGACGCCTCATACGCGGCTGGTGTGAACCCACAGTTGGACGACGTCCGTTCGCTGTCTTCCATTGGTGAAAAGTGAAGCCGCCAGTGTCCACATACGGCGCTGACCTCTTGGGTCTTGAGTTTGCGCAGTAGCGATTTCAGGACCAGTCCTGCGCAGTAGCTAGCAGGAAGTAAAGCCGCGAAATCAAGACCCCGCCCTCGCAGAATGCACATATCACAGCTGTCAATCATGACGTCACACCACCGTTTTTATAGTATTAAATTACTAACTAAAAACAAACATCAGCGTGATAAAAACTACAGTAAATGACAGAAACCACCTTCGGAAAAAAGATAATTAAAGTGTAATAAAATTGTTTAGTTGGTCTCAAGTCCCATTGAATAACATGGGGGAGGCGGGATTTATGACCTATACTAGGACCAGTCACTGGGGGGCGATCGAGAAGTTTTTGCTTCACTTTTTATGGTTGTTCGGCACGCTTGGACTTAATTGCATCAAGTGACCTGAAAATGCGAAAAAAACATTGGAGTTTTGCGAAATCTCCTTTACCTCTGGCCATATTTTAAATTTGCGCAAAGGGTAATGGAAACGCAGCTATTGGCATCAAGTGGAATCTAAAAAAAAACCATGATACTTCATGGAACTTCTCTTTATTTTATAAATGACATTTAACCAACTGGTGTGATTTTTGCACACCAGGGACTTCCCATTTATGCAATGGTACTTCAGTATAAAGTTGGTTATCCTTTTATTGTTTTTATATATTTTTATACTTTTTGTATTGTGTTTATATGAAAGTGAGTATTGTTTTAGAGGATGCACAAGTAAATTTCATTGTATGGTACTACTGCACAATGACAAATAAAAATCTATCTATCTATCTATTTTTAATGAATATATAAAGTCAAGTTTACACAGATGTCCTAGCAGAGTAACCACTTCGTTCATCTATTGTTGTACCATTTGAAACCTACAGTAAACAAAGCTTTCGAAGGTGTTTTGTGTTATGTTTCTTTAAAATAAACAAGCTGGTTTGATATTCAGTGACATTTTAAATTCTCTACATACATTCTCAGGCGATTGTATGTGTTAAACATGATTTCGTCTATCAAATGAAGACACAGTTCTGCAAGACTGACTCTATTATTAAAAGTGAATATGAAGTTATGCAGGGTTGTTGTTGATGTTGCATTACCAGTGAGCGACTCGTTTTTCCAGCTCTTTCAACAGGTTGCAATTCAGTTCGTAAAGCGTTGGCAAAGAGCACAAGATCTGATTCAAGATTCGCTCGTCAATCACGGCTTTCCCCGTCTGACAGGAGGCTTTTAACACAGCTTCACGAAAATCCTGTAGAGCACAAGTTAAGAAAACTGTAAGCGAGCAAGAGAACATCATTAGCCATAAAGCCCCAATAATGGCCACAGATGTTTTTATGATCTAAAAGAGACAGCTAGCAAAAATATTCATCCTTTTGACAACTTTTTGAAAAAATATTATGGTCACTCTTTACCATATACGGAAAGCAAATGTGCAAAAAAATTCGCTTGCATTTAAATGTTGTTTGATCATTGTTAAAATGATCCCCGTTTACACAAATGCATGAAAGTGATTAAAAACTCTGTATTGTGCATGTCAGGCCAGTAGTTGACAATGAACATACTCATGATCCTCACATCAACATTTTCACAAATTTGCATCTTTACACTGAGACAATAATGAAAGCACTAGCTTCCAAAAGCTCATCCATCCACCGAAAACTAGCGATGGTTTTTTTGTAATGTTAGGTCATGTCAACTTTCTCAGGAGCAGGCATACGGCTCTAGTTTGTAAAGTTTGAAATATAAATGTTTCCTTACACTTAACGCTTCACCTCAGAGGAGATTTAATAACTGCTTGTATTCGTATTTGATGGATGGATACGTTTCCTGGAGCTTTAAACATGGGGCACTATGCAAGGCCATTTTAAAGCTAAAAGAGCCAGAATATTATTTAGTTTAACCTTAACTGTATTTAGCTGAACGAAGAAAGCCACATACACCTAGGATGGCTTGAGGGTGAGTAAAATATGGGCTACATTTCACTGATGCTCACAGAAAACATTTGAAGTATAAGGTGCAGATTTAAAGTGTGTCAATGTGACTGCGACTTACTCATATTTCCGTAAACAGGCATATAAGCCGGGCTTTACATAGGACGTTATGTAACGTCTCCTACATAACATGACTGGCTAAACCACTTAAACAGGATATAATATACAGTACACTTACAATATGCAGGAGTTTCAGTACGCTCACGAATCTGTAAACAAATAAAACAAACAAATGAATGAAATAGTTGTGTGAAGACAACCACCCTACAATAAAAAAACAACCACTCTTTATTAAAAAAAACCTTTAGACATGCTGCTTTGATTTTCTTATCATTGTGACGTCACACTGATAAAGCTCCGCCCACGGCCACTGACTGACAGTCCTGGATTACCATAGTTTCCGCCCTCAGTGAGTTATACGCTGCCTGCCATATCTCAGTAGTGAGATTGTATTGTCTCAGACTGTATTCCACAGAAATCAGATATTGTTTAACTAAAATGGCTCACTGTCTGTTGGTAAGGCAGTAAGGAGCTGTAGTTCATTTACATTTAAAGGTACAGACACAAAAACTCCCACCCAATATTGACATGCTATAATAAATGATTTGTGGGGTATTTTTAGCTGAAACTTCACAGACGCATTCTGGGCACACCGTAGACTGAGATATTACATCATGTAAAAATATGCATAATAGGTCCCCTTTAATTAATCAATATCACTATATCCTTTTAATAGCTCTGTTCTAACTTTAAAATCAAGTATGATACTTTTTGGCATATCAAATCATTTGACTGTACAACACAAAAGTCGTATGGACAAATTTCATAAATTTCATGCTTTTAAATCACATGACTGGAATGAAAATTAATAACTTCCTTTAAGCAAGAATTAGTGTAAATGTCAAAACAAAATTATACTTACATTTTCTCCGAAGTCATGATTTCATTGACAATGTGTTCAACCTTGTTCTTCTTAGCCTCAATCTAAATAGAATTAAAACATTAATTTATATTCTTTTGTACCAATTGTCTTACAAAAAAACAACAACATAAAAATAACATCATATTGTATGTACTGCAAGTGTTGCTTTTGTAACAAATAATAAATATAAATACGATACCCGTCTCTCTATAATGGTGGGGTTATCTTCATCTTCCTCTAGGCTGCTTTCATCTTCCTCTGAATGAGTGTCATCAAATTCGTCCATTTCATCAAGTGCATTTCTGAAGAAACAGATTTTAAAGTCCACAGGAACTGAAAGAGTGTCATGAATATCTCAAAGCACCATATAAAGAGCTCAAAAAGCCGTCAAAAATTAGATAATGACCAAAATGCTCTTGGTACGTATTATATTGTCACAAAATACTTTCGAGTCAAATCAGCTTAATCCCAGCCGTAGGTCATTCAGAAATACTGGTTTGTTCCATTTAACGTCATGACCACTTTTCAGCAAAAATCTTAAAGGGCATTGAAGAAAAGTTGGATGACCGATGGCCTGTATGTCAAGGCAAGTTTTTACCCAGTTAAATGAAGTTAATCGAATATATCAGGATATTGACCAAATTTTTTAGCCTTTTACCTTCATTCAGAAAGGACAGTGAAGAGTGACAGAAACAGGGTTCTCACACCTTAGTAAACTTCAAATTCAAGGACCTTTCAAGGACTTTCCATGTCCAATACCCTCAAATTCAAGGACTAAATGTGGGGACACATTTCAAGTTAGGGCAAAGTTACATCGTGTTACCTTTTAAGATACATTGTTACAGTTCCCTATCGAGGGAACTTGCGCCAGGAAGTATATCGCTATTTGAAATATTACCAAAGACGACATTACAGGGACGCAGGAAGTATGGCAAGGGAGACGCAGCGTCTCGTTCCCTTCTCAGAAAACAACAGTTACATACGTAACCCGAGACGTTTTCATGTGTCAAACACAACTATGCAAAAAAACATTTTGGTATGAATCAACATGTATGCATATTTTCAAAAAACTTCCCAGGGGCTTGATTTGTCCCCCCAGATTCACAAACTTTCAAGGATTTTAGTGACCCGTGGGAACCCTGCAGAAAACATTTTCAAAAGGGGAGATTTATGAATGCACTTGGAGGGATTTGCAGCAAAATTTAAATAATGGTATATAACAACAGTGAAACATAATCACATTCCTTTGAGTGTCTAAATTCTGTTTTGAAAGTAAAACCAGATCTACAACTACTGGCTAAATCTCCCATGAACACGTAAATGAACCTTATAGAGTTTATGTACCTTTCCTGAAGCTCCTGCTGTTCTGAGTTTGTGGGGTTTTGAGAGCACACTTCTGGATATTCATAAAGGCCATCATCCTCATACATGCTAAGAGAAGCCATAAAACAAATTAGTCCAGTCTTACCTTAAAACAGTATTTGCTTATAATGTATGTGATCCTCTTTGTGAAATCCAGGCTAGTCTCATAATCTTATTATAATAATAATAGCATCAAAGTTTGATTTCACATTGATTTCAATATTTGATCTTACTCAGTCAATATTAAATATATCAAGGTTATATTTCCACAGAATGTTCTTTATAGAAAATCACAAAAGATGACTTTAGCTGGGTTTTCACAGACAGTCACAAAAAAGTTTAATTTATTGATATACTATATGTGACCCTGGACCACTAAACCAGTCTTAAGTAGCATGAGTATATTTGTAGCAATAGGCAACAATACATTATAATGGTAAAATTATCTTTTTTATGTCAAAATCATTAGGATATTAAGTAAAAGATCATATTGCATGAAGATATTTTGTAAATTTCCTATTGTAAATATATCAAAAATGTATTTATCATTAGTAATATGTGTTGCTTAATACTTTATTTGGACAACTTTAAAGGAAAACAACACCATTTTTCAATATTTTACTATGTTCTTACCTTAACTTAGATGAATTAATACATACCTATCTTTTTTCAATGCATGCACTTTTAATCTTTGTATGGCGCTTCTTGAATGTGTTAGCATTTAGCCTAGCCCCATTCATTCCTATGGCTCCAAACAAAAGTTTTATTTTGTGCCACCATATTTACTCGTGTAACTACTCCTCTTTAAATAGGGAAAACATGGAAGTGTTTGGTGGCTTATAAATCATCCCTGTTTGGAGCCATAGGAATGAATGGGGCTAGGCTAAATGCTAACACATTCACGAGGTGCTGTACAAAGTGCACGCATTGAAAAAAGATAGGTATGTATTAATTAGTCTAAGTTGAGGTAAGAACATAGTAAAATATTGAAAAACGGTGGTGTTTTCCTTTAAAGGCGAATTTCTTAATATTTCGATTTTTTGCAACCTCAGATTTTCAAATAGTTGAATCGTGAACAAATTTTTTCCTATCCTAAAACATACATAAACTGTATAAATCTTAATTTTAAAAAATTGACACTTATGATTAGTTTTGTGGTCCAGGGTCACACATATTTCTTTGCATTGTGTAACACAATCTTAATCTAAGTGGTAAATGGTGCCAAGGTATCATATTGACAACCAAATGTGTCTAAACATGTTTTCTTCATTTTGAAGGTTATATTTAGTGTTTGATTTAAAACAAAAATTTAAATTTGTGTAATATTTTCACATTCCTATTTTTGAGGGCCACTATACATTGTAAAACCTGAAAAGTTAATTCATCTCAAAACCATTTGGGGAAACAGATTGTCTCAAACCATTTAACCATGTAAGTTTTAAAACACATGAGTACTGTGAACTTAAATATAAGGGCATATTTGCATGACTCAAAGTTCACAGTACTCGTATGTATGTGTTTTAAAACTTAAATGGTTTAAGGCAATTTGTTTCCTCAAACGGTTTGAGTTGAGTTAACTTATCAGGTTTTACAGTAAAACAGATCCATAACTGGTGGTTAAATGATGGTTTAACACTTGGTTACTTAAAATTGATAAGTTTATGTACCTTTGAACAAGCTCCTGCTGCTTTTTGGAGTTTGTTGGGTTTTCAAAGATCACATCTGGATAGTCATAAAAACCATCGTTTTCACACATGACTGTCTGGTTTTGACAATTATTGGTGACCTCTACCTGTGTGGTGCTAAGATGAGGCAGATATTCATACTCTGCCACATCATCATACACATGTTCATCATCTACATGTATGTCAAGGTCGTCTCCATCAACACTTTGCTCGATTTCTACGTTATTTCTATATATATTATTGAGCATCGGTCTTTCAGAACGGACCTGGTTTTGGATTTCTTCCGCATAAAACTCAGCGTCCACCGACTGCTCGTTCTTAACCGCAGGGAAACCAAGGTCCTGTCTATTTTTGGTGGGCACCTTTTTATCGCTAAAGTCAAGGTGTACAATCTTTAGGAAGGTTTTCTTTACACCATCAGGCCTAAGCAAGTCGACTGAGGATAAGGACCTGGATTTAGGTTTGAGGTTCACTTTGGGATTCTTGCTTGGAGTGACGTTTCCTTTAGGACTGGCTGGTGGTTTCACTTCTGCATCGTTTTTAATGTCAGTCATAGGACTTCTGAACATATTTGTCTTGTTTAAAAGTCCATCTACTGAACGTTCTGTAGTCTCAATGTTCCCAAAATCAGGTCCGGGTTTTTGGGGAATCCTCCTCCATATAGGATAATGATGGCCATCAACATGTAAATCCAGATTTTGTGCTTTAACCTCAGTCCCCCGTGCAGCAACACTTTGGCGAGCATCTTGGGTTTTATTTTGTTGCAACCGAGGGATCTTCTGGCGTGGGGTGGGTATCGGGGTCACCCACCTGTCATTTTGGGTACCTTTAATGTCTACAGTACCTTTGCTCTCACTAGTATGTCCTACGTTGGTAATATTCACCTTTCTTATGAACACATCTGTACTATTTACATCCACAGGTGAGACAGTAAGACTCCTGGTAGGTCCCATCGACTCTTGAAGGACAGCGTCGGGTTGTTCCATCCTAACTTTTCGAGGCACAGCTACAGGTTTCCTTAAAGGTTGCATTTGATCTGGATATTGACTACGATGTACATCATCACTTGAGATTCTACATTCATTGAGCTTGGGGGTCGGCTTACTATCAACAGGTGAAGTAATGGCAGAAACAATGTTCTGTTGTATTCGGGAAGCTGGCATCTCAATGTTTTTCCATTTCGGAATGATGCTCTGATTTGCCTTCGAATAATCAGAGTTCTGAATCTGAGGTTTTTCATGCTGTTGGGAATTATTATTATTATTTAATGAGTCATTTCCAGAGAAGCTCTTGGATAAGGTCGGTGTAGATAGAGTCTTTCTGGCAACTTCTTTCGTACCAGGAGACCTTTCGTGTTGAAGACCTTTATGGTCCTTTGATGCAACGCAATCTGCGCAATTTCCATGATCGCAAACACAAATCGGAATTACGTAATCCCACACCTCCGCATGCGTTCCATTCCTGATATTAAGAAGTCCGACGTTCCTCGTAGCATCAGGCTTTTGCTGAAGACGAGCTTGGTGCTCAACCTTGAGAGGTTTTGAGTTAAAAGCATGTGGGGAAATATTGGAGAGGCACGGCTTTGGTGCCACGGAAGGCTTTTCTTTCTGTTCGACAGTCGGTGAGGAACGTTGTTGATAAGCAAACAATCTCGAAGCAAGCTCTGTTTGCACTGCTGCCGGTTTCACGCTTGGTTTTGGTGCCAAGGGTGGTTTCTGCACACCTGCTGGGTGACAACAATAACAATAGACATGAACAAAAAGGGAACTTTGTGCCTATCTATAATGTAATCATGAAAACAACATGGCTGACTGACTTCCTGTAATGCTGTTACTGTAAAATTGAGTAAAAATATATGGGGTTTAACCAAATTAACCAAACAATTTAATTCTTGAAATACTCCTATAATATAATTTTATTATGTATAGTTAAGTGTGTATTGTTGGTGCAATGACAATAAAGTACTCTAATGGACTTAATAGTGTATAGTATAATTTTAAAAACCACCAGACTGTCATTTTCAGTTTCAATATTGATGCACCATAGAAATTCTCTTGAAAGTCTTAAGTTAAACTAAACTAAAGAAATCTACTATATTCTGTAATAATAGAAAATCTACCACTTAAAATACCTAACTTAGATTTCAGACATACATATACTTAGCTTGACATGACATTATATGACCTAACGTAGCTGTTCATGACAACTCAAAATAAAGTTTCCTCGTTGTGTTATTATCTGCATATATATCATTAAACGACAACGTGTCTTCATTAAACTCCAATTAAATATTAGTTTACTTCAGTTTTGTAAATCCTCTGTTAAATCATTCTTTAAAATCGCAAAATTCACTCACCTGCTCGCTTCATCTTCTCTGACGTCACTTATTCATAACATGTAAACGCCACAGACTTTCCTTCGTATTTGTTTTTCGTGTACATGATTTTTTTCAGAGTTTAAAGCAAAAATCCAGACGATATTTACAGTAATGTATGATGAGGAAAGGTTAAAACTCGTTTAGTTTCGGAAAGGGCGGGTTATACCGATAACAAGCACTGCCTACTGCTTTGTAGCAATCCATTGTATTAGATATGTTCGACTTCATGCGGCGCAGCAAGAAACGACCGGAAGATGACGTCAAAGTAACGCGAGAGCGAGTCGAACTAAGACTTCTCCGCATGGTTTGTCGAATCGTTCTCGCGGTACTTTGACGTCACCGCCTGTCGTTTCTTGCGGCGCAGCCTGAAGTCGAAGAAGACCATTTGGTCTGTGGCCGTTTCTCAATCAGAAGGCCGCGGCGGTCGCATATGTAGGCTGCATACGTCATCAAGCCTGGTTTATTTTAGTTAACTGAGCATTACATTCGCAAGTCATAAGCAGATTATAACAATTTACAATTTACTAAGAATAATAGTCAACTTTATAATTGTTAATATTCTGAAATAAGACAGTCTTGATGACGTATGCAGCCGGAGGCTGCAGCCTTCGGATTGAGAAACGGCCTGTGTGTGTTGAACTTAAATTAACAGAGTTCACAACAAACTTTGCATACATTATTAAGTTACATACATAATTTCTCTCTTTTTTTGGATGACGACAAAATTGTAGTCCAACATTTTCGGTTCGTCGTTATAAAAAGCGTGCAGCTGGATTTAATCCATAATAATCACTATGAGAAACGTGTAAAACCCTTAATGCATTTCAAGAGATGAAACAAGTGGATTTTAAGGGGTAGAAATACTAAACTGTTTATTAAATGCACCGTAAACGCAGACGTTTATTCTATAGCCATAATGTAGATCAACTGCGCCCTCTTGTGTAAAGGGGAAAACAAACATCCCGTATTAAAAAAGATATTTGAAATATTTTAAAAGCAGAGTTTACCCAAATATGAAAATTTTGTGATAATTTACTCACCCTCATGTTGTTACAAACCTGTATACATTTCATTGTTCAGTAGCACCATTGACTTCCATAGTAGGAAAAACAAATACTATGAAACTCAATGGCGCTCACAAATGCTTTGGTTACAAACATTGCCTAAAATATCTTTCTTTGTGTTCAGCAGAACAAAGAAATTTATACAGTCATGCAACTTTGTCTTTGCCCATTTGCTCCATTTCCTGAATTTAATGTGAAGCTGCTTTAAAACAATATTATAGAAATACATTTGAATTGAAGACAACATCCTGACTACTTTGATGCTCCTATAATCTCACCATCAGATTATGAGACTTTAGCCTGGATTTCACAGACAGGGTCACATAAGTATATTGGGATGTATTTTCAGCCAAATGGTAAATATGGCAGAACACATGTTGTTCATTTTAATCCAGCAAACAAGTTGTTTGTTTAACCCAAGGGATGCTTTCAATTTTCATTAAAACACTTGGTTCATTTTATTTCATAAATGGGCTAATTTCTTTTTATTTTATTTTTTAATGTCATACACATCAAACATTTCAACATCTAAATTATTTTTTCATTAATTACATTACATGTGCTATAATACAGTTTACATCAATGAATAAAATCTAAGAGCTTAGAATGAAACTAAATGCACATTTATAAACTTTCATTTCACCAGATAACAATGTTAAGTTTGTAAAAAATGAGTTTATTTGGATGTTTTAAGATGGATGTTTCCTTCGTATGCTTTTATGCCACCATGTGTGTGTTTTTGTTGGCTGTACATCATTTTGTCTTTGCACATAATGCCTGATCTCGCGTCATTGCTTGTGAAACATGTGACCCTGTCTGTGAAATCCAGGCTAAAGTCCCATAATCCTACCATAAGACTAAGAACATCAAAGTAGTCATATGGCTTTTTAAACAATGATTTCAGTCCTTGTCATGGTCTTACCCAGTCAATATTAAAGATATCAAGGTTATATTTTCACAGAATTTCCTTTACATCATGAAAGAGGTTTTTATAACAGTAAATCACTATAATGTCTTTAGCTATAACTGGATGACAGCCTTAAAAACCTTTAAAAAAATACACCATTGCCTTTATAAAAGTACATTCTGTGAAAGTTTAACCTTAATATCTTTAATATTGACTGAGCAAGACCATGTCAGCGATTGAAATGAATGTTTATGAAGCCTTCTGGTATTTTTGTGCTTCTAATCTCATAATCAGATTATGAGACCTTAGCCTGGATCTCACAGACAGGGCCACATATAAGAACGTCTCGAGTCGTTTATGTGTCGCAGTTTAGCTCCAAACACTGGATTCTCCTCAAAAAGGTATTTGTCTTTTATTAAAAGTATTTCATGGTGTTTGACTATAGGAATGACTCCAGGTGCTGTGTTATTTGTGGGATCTTTAAAGAAAAGAAATAGGAGTTTATTCTTGATCTCTTTCTCTGTCTCAGTATTTCATAATGTTACATGCATTACATTTAAATCACATTTGTTTGTATAGAGCTTTTCACAGTACATACACGTTTCAAAGCTGTTTTGCATGTTTCTAGATTTCAAAACAAAAATAGCAATAGATGCAATCAGTATGTTGTGATCATTATGATTACAATATTTGAAATATATTTGGCAATTCTGTAATATCGATTTAAAGGAAACAGAATAAAATTATGGAAAAGAAGAAATGAAGTGAACAATGTGTCACTAAATAAGCTAAAAAAGGAACTGACATTTTAATGCATCCACTGGTTTCATAATAAATGCCGTTTAAGTTTAAAGCTATTTTCATAAAGAGTCACTAGATGGCAGCACAGACACAATAAAACCGCTTTCAAATGATTACGTGTTGATTCATGGCATGGATGCATGGAAAAGGGGATCAGGGACTTTGAAGCCCAATAAATGCATCCATCCTTCACAGAAGCAATCCACAACATGTATCCTGCGGGCAATCGATGCAATATCGCAAGAAAAACATCCATACTTCAAACTCTACAAACTACAATAACCAACCTCCGGCAACGGCGCCATCCTGGACCCACGCGATTCACGAGAGTCACTGCGCAACGGTACCCATGGCAACAAACGCTCACTACGCTCAAAGAGTGAATCCAAGATGGCGCCGCCACCGGAAGCCAGTTACTACAGTTCACAAAGCTCAAAAACTGGATATTTCTCTTACAAAACTGCATAGACCACCCACAGAAGACCTTTATTAACCCACTGAAGATGTTTGGATTACCTCTGTGAAGGATAGACGCACCCCCTGGGGGTCAGAAGTTGTTCGCTGATCACTGTTTTGCTTGGAAGAGCAAGTACATACTAATAAACTACCACAAATGCAACATTACAGACTAGGGCTGTGGAAAAAAATATATCGATATTTCGATCTCTACTATCGATATCTTTAAAAAAAACCATCAAATCCCTCTGTGTGCGTCAAACGACCTCCTCCGCCGCTGCTGTAGTTGTCACTGTCCAGTTGTCTGCCAATGTCTCAGAAGTCAGAGTGAGAAAATGGCAGAAAATTTAAAAACAGTTCGGCTCTATTTTTTTTAAACATTTTTGATAAAAAAGAAAAAGTATTGCAATGTATCGTGATATGTATCGTATCGGGAGGCCCTTGCCAATACCCAGCCCTATTACAGACAGTACTAAAATACAACCTTTAGGAAAATACAGCGACACCGCCAATAATTTAAAGCTGGGCAACACAATTAAAAAGTGCAGGTAAATGTTGTCCATGTATGTACAATATCCCATGAAAAATCTGTGAGTTTTGTTATATTGATTTGAGACAGACAGCGTCTATGTAGGTAGGGGATTGAATTCATCTCTTCACAGGTCATGGGTCAACTGAAGACATCTTAACACCATAGACATATGGTTTAAGTTAATTTAGTCTGATTCTCATGTTTAAATAATTTTAAAATCTGTTTTTATTTCTCTTTAGGACTTCTGGAGAGATTACTTGCACGGGTTACACGTTTCTTTTCAGCAACATCAACTTGATATTGACCCATGGATTTTTTTATGTAGATAGGAAATTGTATTTCTCAATGCTGTGCATGTAACCAAACCATTAACTGAGCTCCAATTCAGAATTAAACACACAGATGTCTCACCCAGTGGTTCAAGTGGAAAGACAAAGTCTTAGTGGGCGTCCAAGGACTGTAATACCTATAGGACACATCGTCTATCTACTGAAGATCGGACTTCCTGTCAAAACTATTTCACGTTTGCTGGGAGTTTCTCGAGCGACTCTCTTTAGGAGGCTGACAGAGAACAACCTAACGGTTCGAGGACTGTACAGTAGCTGCACCGATGAAGAACTCGATCAACTTGTTTCAAAAGTAAAGGAAATGATGCCGCATGCAGGTTACAGGTTGATTAAAGAAGCACTGAAAGCACAAGGTTATCGACTACAGTGGAACAGAGTACAAGCAGCAATACAGCGAGTAGAAAGTGTTGGGATTCAGTCAAAAACCACTCAGTTGGGAACAAACTCAGTGCCGTGTCCAAAGTACTTAGTACATGTAGACACAAACCATAAACTTATCAGGTAACCTGAGTATGTGACTTTAACTTTGTTCTTTATTATGAATACATTTAATATTCTTGATAGATGAGGGTTGTTTTTATGCTACTGTATTCAAATAGTGTTTAACAGCATGTTTTTTTTCTTTAGGTACAATATTGTGATCTTCGCAGGCATTGATGTCTTCTCACGTAAGGTAATATGCTTTATAATATGCTTTATATTCATATGCTTTTTCTTGATGAGCAAAACGACCCCAGAAAATAAGTCTAGTTTATAGACCAAAAATATAACATTTAAGTGATTTTGTGCATAAAACAAGCAAACAAATATGCAAATGGGGTAAGCAAATTTTTCTTGAATTTAGTGTTTAAGAAAATTTTTCAAGATTTTTTTGCTTACCCCACTGGCAGATTTTTTTCTTGGGTTAATTTAAGAATTTTTAGATATTTTTTACTGAAAACAAGACAAAAATACTAAGAATTTTTTTCTTGACAATAATTTTTTTGCAGTGTAGTGTAATGGTAATGTACTTTAATAATTATGACTAAACCAGATAAAGTTTTGTAGGGTATACTCAAACATTTAAATAATATTTGTAATTATAAGTAAATGTATTTAAAAACATGTTATAATGTGGTGTACGCCTTTTTCAGTATGAACTGTTTATTAAAATATGATTATAATTTTTTTATTACTGATTAAAATGTTAGTTTTGCTGAAATAGTTTCTTGTAAAACATTGTCCTTGTGTTTTTTTGTGTAGATAATGTACCTGAGAGCTGCAGACAACAACCGATCTGACACAACCCTGTCATTTTTCAGCCAGGCTGTTGAGAAATTTGGATGCCCACTAACGTAAAAGCATTCATTTCTTCTTGTACAATCTTCACAAATAATAATAAATAAAAAGACATTATGGCCTGGTTCACAGACTGGGTTAGAGTTAGTAGCTTTTATAAATGTGACTTAGAAGAAACATTACTGGTGTGCATCTTGACACAAAACAATGGCACTGATAGATTTTTAAGGTGCAGTGTGTAATTTTTAGAAGGATCTCTTGACAGAAATGCAAAATAATTTACAAAACTATATTGTCAGGGGTGTATAAAGACCTTTTCATAATGAACCGTTATGTGTTTATTACATTAGAACGAGACCTTTTTATCTACATACAAAGAGGGTCCCCTTACATGGAAGTCGCCATTTTGTGCCGCTATTTTTTTACAGAAGCCCTTAACGACAATTTTTTTACTAAGTTGTCTCCGACTATGACATGGTTGTCTGGTGACAGCTACCGTAGCTTCTCTATGTGTTTCAAAAGCAAGGAGTGAGCAGTGGACTACGCCGTTGGTTGCAATTCGCAACCTCACCACTAGATGCCGCTAAAATTTACACACTGCACCTTTAAGATATGTCATGGCAAGTTGTTTTCAGTTAAAGGGATAGTTCACCCAAAAATAAAAATTCTGTCATCATTTTCTCATCCTCATGTTGTTCTAAACCTGTATGAATTTCTTTTTTCTCACGAACACAAAAGAAGATATTTTAAATGATGGTAAGCACACAATTGATGGTACCCATTACATTCCATCTTATTTGTTTTTCCTACTATGAAAGTCAATGGTTACCATTAGCTGTGTGCTTACCACCATTTATCCTGATATCTTTTTTTGGGTTCAGAAAAAAGAAATTTGTACAGGTTTAGAACAACATGATGAGAAAATGATGACAGAATTTTCATTTTTGGGTAAACTATCCCTTTAAGAAAGATCAAACATGCATTTTAATCTGGGACTAACCATAAACTGTAAAAAATAATTTTCAAGAAAAAAATTCTTAGTATTTTTGTCTTGTTTTCAGTAAAAATATCTAAAAATTCTTAAATTAAGATGCTTTTTCTTGATGATTAAAATGACCCAAGAAAATAAGTAGTTTTTAGACCAAAAATATCAAATTGAAGTGATTTTGAAAATGGGGTAAGCTAAAAAATATTCAAAATTTTTCTTAAATACAAATTTAAGAAAAATTTAGATTTTTTGCTTGTTTCATGCACAAAATCACTTAAATTTTATATTTTTGGTCTAAAAACTACTTATTTTCTTGGGTCATTTTAATCATCAAGAAAAAGCATCTTAATTTAAGAATTTTTTGATATATTTTTTTTTACTGATAACAAGAAAAAATACTAAGAATTTTTTTCTTGAAAATTATTTTTTGAAGTGTAAGCGCCTTCACTGCAAAAAATGACTTTCTCACTTAGTATTTTTGTCTTGATTTCAGTAGAAATATTTAAAAATTATGATTTATCTTGTTGAGCAAAATGGCCTAGGAAAAATATACAATTTAAGTAAATTTGATTTAAGTTCAAGCAAAGGTATCTGTCAATGGGGTAAGAAAAAAAAAATCTAAAAACAAGTTTTCTTTTTTCTTAAACACTTAATATAAGCAACATTTTCTCACTCTTTTGGCAGATAATTTTGCTTGTTTCAAACACAAATTCACTTAAATTGTTTTTTTTTTGTCTAAAAACTAGACTTATGTTCTTAGGTCGTTTTGCTCATCAAGAAAATACATCTTGATTTAACAATGTTTAGATATTTATACTCAAAACAGGACAAAATACTAAGCAAGAAAGTCATTTTTTGCAGTGTTGTCTGTGAAACAGGTCCTGTTTACATTTAGTTTGATATTACACACATAAGCATTTATTAAAATCGCAGCTAATGAGATATTAATATAATTTTCTGTCTCTTTCTTGTTTTATTATTGTATAGAGTTCAAGCTAATCACGGAGGAGAAAATGTTGGTGTGGCTCGGTTGATGTTTACTGTACGTGGATCAGACAGTAACTGTTTTATAGCAGACAAAAGTGTCCACAGTCACAGGTAAGATTGTTTATTTCTTTAAATGTATACTGTAATCACTATATCAACGTTTTAATGTAATTGGTCTGGTTTTTTTTTTTTAGATTAGAGAGTCTCTGGCGTGATCTCTGGATAGGGGTCACTAGCTTATTCTACCATATTTTACACACATTAGAGGAACAGGACATGCTGGATCTGAGCAGCGCTCTTCAATTATTTTGCTGCCATTTTGTGTTTTTGCCCCGACTGCAAGCAAACCTAGATTTGTTTCATGAGAGATGGGACAACCACCCACTCACAACGGAGCAAAACCTCACACCAAACCAGCTGTGGGAGATCGGACAGATGAAAAATCCCATTGCCAAATCAGAGGTATTAAAGTACTTATACATAAAAATATCATCAGAGACTTGAATGCTTTGCATTGTATTTATAATAACCAAATGAACTGTGAATTATGATGATGTAAACAATAAACCTTATGTTTTATGTTAGGAGATGACCATTCCTGATATCAAAAGAGAGGACAGGGGATCTATCGAAGATAAACACACGGCGATAAATGATCCACAGTTTAAAGGGCCTATAAGTCCTGAACATATGGAGCAGTTAAGACAACAAATTAATCCTTTACAACCCTCCAAGTACAATGGCATGGACATTTATATGAGCACAGTCCAGTTTGTGCAAAATCTGCATAGTAAAAAGTAGATCTTGTTGCATGTACTGTGCTTTTCATTAAAATTTTTGAACTGTGTTACTTTTTTACTAGATGTCATCAATAAACATAAACTCTTGTTTAATCTTTTTTATTGAGCACATTACAATGAACATTAAGTCCTTAAATACAAAGCTAGCAAAGGACAAACCCACCCTCTACAGACAGTAGACCTATCATCATGTCTGCTGTTAAAGCTGAGAAATATGTTTAATAACAAGTATGCTTTTTGTTTTGGTTGACTCCACTTGACTGAACAATTACCAGGTTAACTTTGCACAACTTTCCAGCTTCTTTATTGTTATAATGAGTTTGATAAACACTGATTGTGATGTTATGACTTTTACCTGAGTAAATAAATATCACCTCCATCTGTCATGTGCTTAACATTGTATGAGATGTTCCTTGAAAAATACTGTTTGTTTGCTGAAATATGTTGGATATAATAAACTGAAATAAATGTTCAGTTATATTTTGTTTTTAAGTTAGCACGTGACTGTTTAATCCACATACAATGGAAAAAGATGAATATGAAATACTATGTTGTAATACAGAGATGTTACTGTTTTGTTTTTTTAAACAACCCTGTAATAAGATTCAGTATATTATACACGGCAAAAAATTATTTTCAAGAAAAATATTTGTTTTTTGTCTTGTTTTCGGTAAAAATATCTAAAAATTCTTAAATTAATATGCTTTTAAAATAAGCCTAGATATAAGCCTAGATTTTAGACCAAAAATATTGAATTTAAGTACATTAAAAAAAAAGTACATAAAACGAGCAAAAAAAAAAAATCTACCAATGGTGTAGCAAATTTTTCGGTAACACTTTACAATAAGGTTCATTAGTTAACATTAGTTAGCTACATTAGTTAACATGAACTAATAATGAACTGCACACATACAGCATTTATTAATCTTTGTTAATATTAGTTTCAACAATTACTAATACTTTATTAAAATCTTGTTAACATTAGTTAATAGACTCTGAACCAACATGAACAAACAATTAAAGCTTAAATTTGTATTAACTAACATTAACAAAGATGAATAAATCCTGTAACAAACGTATTGCTCATGGTTTGTTCAAGTTAGTTAATAGATTAACTAATGTTAACTAATGAACCTTATTGTAAAGTGTTACCAATTTTTCTTCAATTTTTCTTGAATTTAGTTTTTAAGAAAAATTTTCAATATTTTTTTTGCTTACCCCATTGGCAGATTTTTTTGCTTGTTTTATGCACAAAATCACTAAAATTTAATACTTTTGGTCTAAATACTAGACCTATTTTCTTTTACTCATCAAGAAAATACATCTTAATTAAATATATTTTTTTTTATATCTATACTGAAAACAAAACAAAAATACTAACCCTACTGAAAAATCCAGCCAAGACCAGCACAACCTGGTAGCTGGTTTTAGCTGGTTATAGGTGGCATGGCCTAAGCTGGTCCCCCCCGTCCGGCAAAGCTAGTCCAGCTAGACCAGTTTAAAAAGTGATCAAAGCACATCTAGACCAGCCTGCCACAACAGCAAAACCAGCTAAAACCAAGCTGGGAGACCAGACACAACCAGCTCACCAGCCCACGCCGGGCCCAGCTGGAATTTTCAGTAGGGTAAGAAAATATATTTTGCAGTATAATGACTGTATGTATATAAGTAAAACAAATTAAAACATTTAACTGATCGGTCCAACATTAAATACACTGAAAAAAATTAATTCAATTTACTACATTTTTTTTAAACTTAAGTGGCCGCAATCAACCTATTTAAGCCACACTTAATCAATTGTAAAATACAATAAAAAAAGTTTTGTTTAAATGTAGCTTAAATAAATTGATTGCAACCACTTACCTTAAAAAAATTGAGCAAATTGAAAGAATCATTTTTTTCAGTGTAGTCTCAAACCAAACTTTTACTATTAATTTCTCTCATTATATTGTAGTCCAACATATTGTTTTCTTAGCAATAATATTAAAATAAATATCCAGTAGTGTAAAACTTTCTTGAAATAATGTAGGCTTTACACAAGTAATGATTTGCTGTTTTATAAGATGGGTAACAGCGCCACCTACTGCATATACCATGTTACTGGCGGGGAAGCGGTGCCTCTTAATTGATTAGATAACTAGTCAGTCAGTGGCTGGTAAAGAGTTAATGTTTGTAACTTCTGAAGTCATTTCTGTTGTCAAGGTCACCCTGACACGACGCTTTAATATCGTGACATCATAAAGCTCACGCTCAAGTCATCGCGCGTGGAGCAGCACGATTCGTTCATGCGTCACATCTGAAGTGCCTCCTGACAGCAGCTGGATTTATCCTCCAAAAGGTATTTGTCTTTTATTAAACTTTTATGATGTTTGCTTATAGCAGTCGTTTTAAATGCAGTATTGCTTACAGAAGTAACGAAATAGAGCAAATTAATCATATAAATCAAGTTTGTTATTGAGCTGTATCTCCAGCAAAAGAAGAAATTAAGTGATTTTAACTGCAGTCCGCGCGTTTTCCCCAACACTGAAGTGAATTATTTTAATTCTTCTATTTAAAATTAATATTATGTTCAATTTCACAGTAAAATCGCTTTTCGCTAAGTAATTACAGTAATTACAGTCACTAGATGGCAGCACAAACACAATAAAACGACAACACACAAGTTACTTATCAATGAACAACATCCATTATAAAAGCTCAAAAGCTAGATTTAATTAATTAAACACTGAAAAATAAACTAATGGTTAGGGTTTATTGTTTGTATTGTACCATACATCCCTACTGAAACAAACTCCTAAAACCAGCATAAGCAGGTGGGCTGGTTTTAGCTGGTTTTGCTGGTGTAGCAAGCTGGTCTAACTGTGTTTTGGTAACTTTTTAAGTTGGTTTAGCTGGACATAACTGGTCAGGCTGGAAGACCAGCTGCCCCGACCAGCTTTGCCAGGTTGGGAGAACCAGCTTAAACCAGCTAAAACCAGCTCATGCTGGTCTTAGCTGGATTATTCAGTAGGGATGATAGGTAGATAGAAATGTATTACAGTTTTTCTCAGTCTCTTTGGAGCATTTCTCAGATCAGATTTAAATTTATTAAAACACTTTGTTAAACCTTCACATCATTAACTCAGTTGTGCACAACATATAAGCAAATTCTCATTGTTTTGGACAAATTGTAAATGCTTTTATACAATCATGCACTTGATCATGTGAACTTGTCTGCTGTTTGCTACATTTTTAATTGCTTATGTAATTTTTCTGTCAAAGTTCATTATACTGGTTTCTGTTGAATAGTCTTCTTACATCTCAAAACATTTAGAAATAAGTTTCTTCACATAAGTCACGTAGAATGGTTGACCTTTTTACCATAATATGTTTTTGTGTGAACTGAACTGATAAATTTCTGAAGGGGAATGATTGTGTGAAGTGTAAGATGACTGTATAAGACATTATGAGGGATTATTTGGTACTCTGCAAGGAAAGATATCTGTTGTGATTGTGGATGAGAATCTGCTGACATCCTGGGACAGGAGAAAATTTTGAGTTTATATTATTTTTTTTTCACATTATACAGTGAAGCTTTCTAGTTTTGTTATTTTGTATTTACTGTAAAGTATGATTTACAGTTTTTCTCAGAGAATTTCTCAGATCAGAAATTAATTTTCTGATTCTCATTGTTTTGGACTGAGAATGGGCCCAAACGACTTGCTAATGATGCATAATCATGATGTTTGGTCTTCTTTTCAAATCCTGTAGTGAAAACTATTCATAAGCTCTGTCCTAAATGACATACTTTACACTATTCACTTAAACTACGCACTATGTACTCACACATTTATGAATTTTAGAAGAGTAGTATCATCCCAAATGAAACACTTGATGGTTTTGTACTAACCAGAAGTGTAAGCATTTCCCAGATGAGGGCAATGACATCAAATGCATACTTTAGTACAATGCAAGTTAATGAATATCAATTTGTACACTGTTCTTGTGATATCATTTTCTTCAACATGACTTTAGTAAGTGTCAGACTGTCTCACGGGTAAACCTCACTCTTACTGCATCTGAAAGCCCGTCTCTCTTACATTACGTAAGCAAAGCCATACGGCCAAAAATATCTATTTTAAGACATACAAAAAATGGCCAAAAAATATTTTTGCTGAAATATTTTTTGGAATATATTTACAAAAATATTTTTTCACCATTTTTAAATTTAAATGTAAAATACATTTATTTTTAAAGCATTTATATTCACATTGCATGGGAGACAAGTTTTGAATATGTTAAAATTAATGCAAAAATATAATTATAAAAGTCAAAGTAAAGTTTTTCTTGAAAATTTGGTAACACTTTCCTGAAATATATTTTGGAATATATTTACAAAAATATATTTTTCACCATTTTATATATATATATATATATATATATATATATATATATTATAGACAGTTTCAGAGGTAACAACATAAACAAGCGGCTGTCGCGGTCCGCACGTAACTTCTGGTAAACTCTGCTAAGAATAAATAACATCAAAGTACTTTAAACATACTTTATTTATATAACAAGCAAAAAAACAACACATAGATTACCTAGGAAACCAAAACATTTGTTATTTTCGACGAGGCATTTGTTCAAGAGATCAGTTTAGCAACTAGTCAGACCATAAAAAAAACGAAACCGGAAGTAAAGTTCAGATCCAGACGTGTATCACGTGGGTCCGATGAAACCGTTTATAGAATTTATATTCACATCGCATAAGAGACAAGTTTTGAATATGTTAAAATTAATTTTATTTTCAACTGCATAAAAATACTTATAATTTTATATTGTAAACATACTTAATCATTTTTTTAAAACTTTAATATTTTGGCCAGGAAAAAATATTTTTTGCTGTATAGGTTGTAAAATTGCCCCTGACATTTGGAAATATATGTTAATATGAAGGTTAAAACTAAATATATTTTCAAATAAAAAATATATTAAATTAAGGTTTACTTTTTACAAAATGTATTTAGCATATTTTTAAAAAACATTTTTGGCTAGAGAAATTATTTTTTTTGCCATATGGGAAGCCGTGACTGTTGATTGCTTTAAGTAGCGTTGCACATTTGGAGTGCCTCATCCACAAACTTAAAGTACACTTTATTTTTGGGTATTTTTAGTGTGAACAATACTTACACTATTTATAATAGAAGATGGCTTAGAATGGTGCATACATGTGCAATTTGGGACACCCCTTTCAAGTTCTATTGGATAATCAAATATTGTCAGTGTATTTAAACCTTCAGGAAAAATGTTTAAAACCTTTCAAAATAAGAGACTTCATCCTATTGACAATGAAAGCAGTGCTATAGTGAATTATGTTGTATTTTTATATTGTATATTGATGTTGAGTGTTTCTGCATTAAGTTCTAGATGAGAGTTGAGTTGCCGTGACAACCGTGACGCATCATCAGTCAACAAAAAACAACACCAAACTCTCCAAAATCTCTCTCAACTCTTCTCTTTTATTGGAAAAGGTTAGTAAAAATTATTACATTTCAAAGAAAAAACATTGTAATTTACACGCTTTAATCTCACAGTAAAGTTTTTATTGAATATTTGGTAACATTTTAACATTAACATTAATAAATCCATCAACTAACATGAACAAACAATCAACTATATAGTTTTTCAGCATGTATTAATTCTTGCTAATGTTAGTTAATATCAATACAGTTATTCATGTTAGTTCCTGGTGCATTAATTACAGTTTTTCTCAGTTGTTTTGAAGCTTAAAATCAGAAAAATCTGTATTAACATTATGAATGTCCTGCAAAAGCCTGTAACTTATTCAAAATCTTTAATTCGTCAGTGAACATGTCAGTGCCATCAAAATAGCAAATCCGTGTGTCATTGTTCATGAACAAGACAGTCAAAATGTTTAGTCATGTTTTCAATATACCAAGTGTACCTACACAATTATAAGTGTCAGTATTTTGTTGCCCTGTTTGACTCTCATTATAAAGGTAAGTGTGCAGTTTTATAGTCTTATCAGTATTTTATACATGTTAAAAAACATTACTACAAAGACGACTTAGTAAGACTGAAAAAATCCATTAATAGTTAAAGTTTATTGGTTAGTTAAGTAGTCACATTTGACAGTTTAGGCTAAAAAAAGTCCAATGAAGTTCAACGACAGCAGGAGTTCAAAATGCTTCAGCGTCACGTGATTCATGTTGACTTCAGATACTTTCAGAAAGTTGATAGCAGGCCAATCAAAAACACTGAATTAGAGGCAACAAGCTTTAATTTGTGGATCAAAAAATACATCGATGTACATTATTTATATAGCACACCGATATGTGTATGTACACAGCAAAACCCCCATTGTTAAATTAACACTCTTCAGACAAAGTTTAGCTAAAGCCAGGACTAGACCTTAGTTAAATTAAATTGATGTCTTAGAAAAAGATGCTACTTGTGTGGGAGACAAATCAATGGCACTGGCATATTTTAAGATCTGTATGTGCAAGTTATTTTCAGTTGAGATAACTCAAATAAATGTCTTAATCTATAGGACTATCCTTTAAAGGTACCCCGATAATCCAGACTTGTGCGCTTTAATACTTTATATTTGCCTTCAAATACTAAAATTTATTGATAGAAACACATTAAATATATGAATTTATGAACTTGTTTACTTTAAAAACCCCAACATGTAATACTCATTTTAATCTATTTGGACTCATTTTGAATGGCCATCAGGCTGGTTTTGTTTCGCGGATCTGGCAACCATGTTTATAATCACATAATTTTATAATCTACTGATTGAAGACTTGTTTATCATGTAGTGAAAACTATTTATAAGCTCTGTCCCAAATGACATACTATACACTATGCACTTAAACTACGCACTATGTACTCACCCATCTAGTGTATGAATTTTAGAAGAGTCGTATTATTTCAAATAAAATAACACTTAATGGTTTTGTACTAACCAGAAATGTAAGCGTTTCCCTGATGACGTCAAATTCATACTGTAGTACAATGCAAGTCAATGAATATCAATTTGTACACTGTTCTTGTAATATCATTGTTATTTATTTTGTTCAACATGACTTCAGTAAGCATCAGACTGTCTTCGCCCCGCCTCTCTTTCGCCATGTAAGCAAACCCATACGGCAAAAATATATGTTAAAAGATATTTCAAAATATACAGAAAATGTCAAAAAAAAATTTGCTGAAATATATTTACAAAATAATTATTTTTTATATATTTTAAAATGTAATTTAAAAATAAATGTATTTTTAAAGCATTTATATTCACATCGTATGGTAGAAAAGTTTTGAAAATGTTAAAATTAATTATATATTTAACTGCAAAAATATACTGATAATTTTATATTTTAAACATATTTATACATTTTATAATTTTTTTTATATTTTGGCCAGGAACAATATATTTTTTTTTGGTGTATAGGTTGTAAAATTGCCCCCTGAAATACATTTTAAAATATATGCTAATGTATGAAGGTTAAAACGAAATGTATTTTCAAATAAAAAAAAATTGGTTTGTCTTTTTTTCAGATTTCTTTCAGATATTTTGGGGTTAGGAAGAACCAATAAATATAAAAACCAAATATTTTCTTTGAACATGAAGCAGTGTAATTGTCCATGTTTGTGTACAACAGGTTCCAGTTACACAGAATTAAGTGTTATGGTGCAAACAACCAAAAAATGTGATGTCCACATATGTGGACATCCAGGTCTTAGGAGTTTAAAACATATTTTTGGCCAGAGAAATGTATTTTTTTGTCGTATGGGAAGCCGCGACTATTGATTGAATTAAGTGTAAAGTGTTGCACACTTGTAGTGGAGTGCACTTGAAGTGCATCATTCGCATACTTCAAGTACACTTTATTTTTGGGTATTTTTAGTGTAAACACTACTTACAATATTCATACTAGAAAATGGCTTAGAATAGTGCATAAGTGTGTGATTTGGGACACACCTTTCAAGTGCTATTGGATGATCAAAATATTGTCAGTGTATTAAAACCTTCAGGAAAAATGTTTAAAAACATTTAAAAATAAAAACTTCATCCTATTGACAATGAAAGCAGTGCTATAGTGAATAATGTTGTATTTTTATATTGTATATTAATGTTGAGTGTTTCTGCATTAAGTTCTAGATGAGAGTTGAGTTGCCGTGACAACCGTGACGCATCATCAGTCAACAAAGAGCAACACCAAACTCTCATCTCTCTCAACTCTTCTCTTTTATTATAAAAGGTTAGTAAAAATTATTACATTTCAAAGAAAAAACATTGTCATTCACACGCTTTAATGTCAAAGTAAAGTTTTTATCGAATATTTGGTAACATTTTAACATTAACATTAATAAATCCATCAACTAACATGAACAAACAATCAACTATATAGTTTTTCATCATGTATTAATTCTTGTTAATGTTAGTTAATATCAACACAGTTATTCATGTTAGTTCCTGGTGCATTAATTACAGTTTTTCTCAGTTGTTTTGAAGCTTAAAATCAGAAAAATCTGTATAAACATTATGAATGTCCTGCAAAAGCCTGTAACTTGTTCAAAATCCTTAATTCATCTCTCAAAAGTAAATTTTTACGTCAGTGAACATGTCAGTGCCATCAAAATAGCAAATCAGTGTGTCATTGTTCATGAACAAGACGGTCAAAATGTTTAGTCATGTTGTCAATATACCAAGTGTACCTACACAATTATAAGTGTCAGTATTTTCTGATGTAAACTGTGATGAATTCACCTTTTTACCATTTTTAATGCTAAATTGTATATTGGACAATTATTATAATAATCTGCATGATAAAAATTTTATTTCTAATCTGAGAAATGCTCCAAAGAGACTGAGAAAAACTGTAATAAGTAAAAATGTATTATATACAGTCATGTGATGAAGAAAAATGCAATTTGGCATCTCCAATTCATCTAACCTGCATGTTTTTACCTGTAGGAGGAGACGGGAATACCCGGAGTAAACCCACGCTGACACCGGGAGAACATGCAAACCCCACACAGAAAGCCCACCTGACCTAACCGGGGCTCGAACCGCTGACCTTTTACTGCCCTGTTTGACTCTCATTATAAAGGTAAGTGTGCAGTTTTATAGTCTTATCAGTATTTTATACATGTAAACAAATTACATTACAATCACTTCAAACACACACAGAAGAAAAATCCATTAATAGTTCATAAAAGTTTATTGGTTAGTTAAGTGGTCACATTTGAAAGTTTAGGCTAAAAAAAATTCCAATGAAGTTCAACACCCAACTCTTAAAGGGGAGAGTTACGACAGCAAGAGTTCAAAATGCTTCAGCGTCACGTGATTCATGTTGACTTCAGATACTTCCAGAAAGTTGATAGCAGGCCAATCAAAAACACTGAATTAGAGGCAACAAGCTTTCATTTTTGGATCAAAAAATTCATCGATGTACAATATTTATATAACACACCGATATGTGTATGTACACAGCAAAACCCGCATTGTTAAATTAACACTCTTCAGACAAGGCTTAGCTAAAGCCAGGACTATACTTAGTTAAATTAAATTGTTAAAACATCTTTTATAATCATGCCTTAAAAAAGATGCTACTGGTGTATATCTTGAGACAAATCAATGGCACTGGCATGTTTTAAGATCTGTATATTTTCAGTTGAGATAACTCAAAAAATGTCTTAATCTAGGACTATCCTTAAAAGTTACCCCGACTATGAAGACTTGTATGCTTTAATACTTTATATTTGCCTTCAACTACTAAAATTAATTGATAGAAACACAATATTATATTAATTACTTAAAAAACCCCAACATGTAATACTCATTTTAATCTATTTGGACTAATTTTGAATGGCCATCAGGCTGGTTTGTTTCGCGGATCTGGCAACCATGTTTATAATCACATAATTTTATAATCTACGTATTGAAGACTTGTTTATCACGTTTATGGCCGAAAAGTGCAAATACAAAAAATTTATTAAAGTAATCAATACAACAAATTAAAAACACAATTGCAAATGTCCGGTTAACATGACTCATTCATTGACACGAGGTAAAAAATAGTTTTCTGTGACGCAGAATGATGGCTAAATTTGAACCCACAGTTAGGGCTATACAGGCCATGTTTACATTAAAGCATCTGTTTTAAAAAGGCATTTTAAAATGAAAATGATCCTCGTCTATACTGGCATTTCAAAAAATATCTTCGTCCACACTATACACGACCATAAACATGAAACATGACCATTAACACACACTGAGCATGCGCATAAATGTGTAAAATAACTTATTACTCTAGTATATCGGCAAACATTCATATCTGGATTATTTTGACGGTAACGATACCAGACAATATTTTGAAACCTTCAGAAATTTGTTTGTGAGTCTTATATTATTCTAGCACCCCCCCCACACACAAAATATTTGTATTTGTAATGCATCAACAACTTGCACAGGGTTTCTTTTAATGTTCTTATTTATTTATATTCACAAAACTTTTCAACGAAACATTGATTCAAATTAAGAGACAAGGAATATGAAATAAAATTCGCAAACTAAACTTAAATTAAACTAAAAAATTATGTCTGACCTCTCTATTTCTTTCATCATGCTGACCTTCGATCCATTACAACATGTTTAAAATTACAGTCTGTATTTCGTAATAGACTAATTGAATTGAAATAAAACATAAACAACATTACAACAATATTCAAAACCAACAATACTCAAACATAAATATAAAACAGACATTCTGTATTAGGATACATTTTAAAAACTGATAAAGCTTTTATTATAGTTGGGTGCACTAAGTTTATAAAAATCACTTTCACACCGCAGACAAAATCAACGCATTTCAGAGAAGCATGACTTAAGGAGAACACGGTATGTGGAATCTATCTATCTATCTATCTATCTATCTATCTATCTATCTATCTATCTATCTATCTATCTATCTATCTATCTATCTATCTATCTATCTATCTATCTATCTATCTATCTATCTATCTATCTAACTATCTATCTAGATACTATCTATCTATCTATCTAGTACTAACACTAGCGGTCAGTCTTAAGTGTCTAACACTTCTTCTTCTCTACAAATCTTTACTATGATTATAATCCAGCCCAATAAGTCCCATTCTAAGTGATTCGTTTATGATTAATCTGGTGCGGTGTTGATAGGCCCCGGTGTTTCTCTGTAAGCTAACACTTGTTAGATGAATCAAAGGCTTCGCTATGGTGAGTTCTCCACTAGGCTTGTACCGCTGAACTGACTCGAGTCTGTTCAGTCGGGGTGCTGTGGTAGTCCACTCTTTCTGCACCTTAGGCAGCAATATGCAGTGTGGCCTCTGCCATCGGGCACTCCGATCGCTAACCGTGCCAACTGACATAAGACCCTAGTGGCTGTGCCAGTTGGTGGGTGACACTTTTGAGTGCTGCCCGGTGTGTTAGAGGCGTGACTGTTGAGCAGTCGAGGTGGGGAGGGCGGACGGCCCAGCGCTCTTGGCTGCGTGCTCAGGGAAGTGCCTTGTCTGTGGGTTCCACCTGGGTAGCCTTAAATAGTCAACAAGTGTAGTGAAAGAGATTCACTTTTCTCCCCTTTGTAGCCACTAGAGGCACCAGATGTAAGGTAGCATTCCCTATCCTTCAAAGGTCTATCTTTCTATCTATCTATCTATCTATCTATCTATCTATCTATCTATCTATCTATCTATCTATCTATCTATCTATCTATCTATCTATCTATCTCTTGCACAACTAACATGCACATTAAAGCAATACACAAAAAAGATGCTAGAGGCTAACATGCAGAATAAAGCAATACACAAAAAAGATGCTAGAGGCTCGGCCGCGGTGGTCCGGTCTGGCGCCGATGGTGATACAAGAGTCTCTAGCACAAAAAAAGATGCTAGAGGCTTGACCACGGCTCTGCCGCGGTTAGTCGCTAGCACGACTAGCATGCAGATTAGAGTAACGCACAAAAAAGATGCTAGAGGCTAATATGCAGAATAAAGCAATACACAAAAAAGATGCTAGAGGCTCGGCCGCGGTGGTCCGGTTTGGCGCCGATGGTGATACAAGAGTCTCTAGCACAAAAAAAGATGCTAGAGGCTTGACCGCGGCTCTGCCGCGGTTAGTCGCTAGCACGACTCGGATGCAGATTAGAGTAAAGCACAAAAAAGATGCTAGAGGCTAATATGCAGAATAAAGCAATACACAAAAAAGATGCTAGAGGCTCGGCCGCGGTGGCCCGGTTTGGCGCCGATGGTGATACAAGAGTCTCTAGCACAAAAAAAGATGCTAGAGGCTTGACCGCGGCTCTGCCGCGGTTAGTCGCTAGCACGACTAACATGCAGATTAGAGTAATGCACAAAAAAGATGCTAGAGGCTAACATGCAGAATAAAGCAATACACAAAAAAGATGCTAGAGGCTCGGCCGCGGTGGTCCGGTTTGGCGCCGATGGTGATACAAGAGTCTCTAGCACAAAAAAAGATGCTAGAGGCTTGACCGCGGCTCTGCCGCGGTTAGTCGCTAGCACGACTAGCATGCAGATTAGAGTAATGCACAAAAAAGATGCTAGAGGCTAACATGCAGAATAAAGCAATACACAAAAAAGATGCTAGAGGCTCGGCCGCGGTGGTCCGGTTTGGCGCCGATGGTGATACAAGAGTCTCTAGCACAAAAAAAGATGCTAGAGGCTTGACCGCGGCTCTGCCGCGGTTAGTCGCTAGCACGACTAGCATGCAGATTAGAGTAACGCACAAAAAAGATGCTAGAGGCTAATATGCAGAATAAAGCAATACACAAAATAGATGCTAGAGGCTCGGCCGCGGTGGTCCGGTTTGGCGCCGATGGTGATACAAGAGTCTCTAGCACAAAAAAAGATGCTAGAGGCTTGACCGCGGCTCTGCCGCGGTTAGTTGCTAGCACGACTAACATGCAGATTAGAGTAATGCACAAAAAAGATGCTAGAGGCTAACATGCAGAATAAAGCAATACACCAAAAAGATGCTAGAGGCTCGGCCGCGGTGGTCCGGTTTGGCGCCGATGGTGATACAAGAGTCTCTAGCACAAAAAAAGATGCTAGAGGCTTGACCGCGGCTCTGCCGCGGTTAGTTGCTAGCACGACTAACATGCAGATTAGAGTAATGCACAAAAAAGATGCTAGAGGCTAACATGCAGAATAAAGCAATACACAAAAAAGATGCTAGAGGCTCGGCCGCGGTGGTCCGGTTTGGCGCCGATGGTGATACAAGAGTCTCTAGCACAAAAATAGATGCTAGAGGCTTGACCGCGGCTCTGCCGCGGTTAGTCGCTAGCACGACTAACATGCAGATTAGAGTAATGCACAAAAAAGATGCTAAAGGCTAACATGCAGAATAAAGCAATACACAAAAAAGATGCTAGAGGCTCGGCCGCGGTGGTCCGGTTTGGCGCCGACAGTGATACAAGAGTCTCTAGCACAAAAAAGATGCTAGAGGCTTGACCGCGGCTCTGCCGCGGTTAGTCGCTAGCACGACTAACATGCAGATTAGAGTAATGCACAAAAAAGATGCTAGAGGCTAACATGCAGAATAAAGCAATACACAAAAAAGATGCTAGAGGCTCGGCCGCGGTGGTCCGGTTTGGCGCCGATGGTGATACAAGAGTCTCTAGCACAAAAAAGATGCTAGAGGCTTGACCGCGGCTCTGCCGCGGTTAGTCGCTAGCACGACTAACATGCAGATTAGAGTAATGCACAAAAAAGATGCTAGAGGCTAACATGCACATTAAAGCAATACACAAAAAAGATGCTAGAGGCTCGGCCGCGGTGGTCTGGTTTGGCGCCGACGGTGATACAAGAGTCTCTAGCACAAAAAAAGATGCTAGAGGCTTGGCCGCGGCTCTGCCTCGGTTGGTCGCTAGCATGAGTAACATGCAGATTAAAGCAATATCCAAAAAAATGCTAGAGGCTCGGCCACGGTACTCCAAGACGGCGGCCATGATGGCGGCCACTGTGGCAAGAGTCTCTAGCATAGCTGAAATACAGACTAAACAAATCTGCAAAGAAGACGCTACAAGCTCGGCCATGGTACTCCATGACGGTGACCACGGTGACTTGAGTCTCTAGCATGACTGACATACTGACTAAAAAGATCTGCCAAGAAGACGCTACAGGCTCGGCCGTGGTACCCCATGACGGTGACCACGGTGACTTGAGTCTCTAGCATGACTGACATACTGACTAAAAAGATCTGCCAAGAAGACGCTACAGGCTCGGCCGTGGTACCCCATGACGGTGACCACGGTGACTTGAGTCTCTAGCATGACTGACATACTGACTAAAAAGATCTGCCAAGAAGACGCTACAGGCTCGGCTGTGGTACCCCATGACGGTGACCACGGTGACTTGAGTCTCTAGCATGACTGACATACTGACTAAAAAGATCTGCCAAGAAGACGCTACAGGCTCGGCCGTGGTACCCCATGACGGTGACCACGGTGACTTGAGTCTCTAGCATGACTGACATACTGACTAAGAAGATCTGCCAAGAAGACGCTACAGGCTCGGCCGTGGTACCCCATGACGGTGACCACGGTGACTTGAGTCTCTAGCATGACTGACATACTGACTAAAAAGATCTGCCAAAGAAGACGCTACAGGCTCGGCCGTGATACCCCATGACGGTGACCACGGTGACTTGAGTCTCTAGCATGACTGACATACTGACTAAAAAGATCTGCCAAGAAGACGCGACAGGCTAGGACGTGGTACCCCATGACGGGGACCACGGTGACTTGAGTCTCTACCACGACTGACATACCGACTAAAAAGATCTGCCAAGAAGACGCTTCAGGCTCGGCCGTGGTACTCCATCACGGCGACCACGGTGACTTGAGTCTCTAGCATGACTGACATACTGACTAAAAAGATCTGCCAAGAAGACGCTACAGGCTCGGCAGTGGTACCCCATGACGGTGACCACGGTGACTTGAGTCTCTAGCATGACTGACATACTGACTAAAAAGATCTGCCAAGAAGACGCTACAGGCTCGGCTGTGGTACCCCATGACGGTGACCACGGTGACTTGAGTCTCTAGCATGACTGACATACTGACTAAAAAGATCTGCCAAGAAGACGCTACAGGCTCGGCCGTGGTACCCCATGACGGTGACCACGGTGACTTGAGTCGCTAGCATGACTGACAGACGGACTACACAGATCTGCCAAGAAGCCTCTTCAGGCTCGGCCGTGGTACCCCATGACTGTGAACACGGTGACTTGAGTCTCTAGCATGACTGACATACTGACTAAAAAGATCTGCCAAGAAGACGCTACAGGCTCTGCCGTGGTACCCCATGACGGTGACCACGGTGACTTGAGTCTTTAGCATGACTGACATACTGACTAAAAAGATCTGCCAAGAAGACGCTACAGGCTCGGCCGTGGTACCCCATGACGGTGACCACGGTGACTTGAGTCTCTAGCATGACTGACATACTGACTAAAAAGATCTGCCAAGAAGACGCTACAGGCTCGGCTGTGGTACCCCATGACGGTGACCACGGTGACTTGAGTCTCTAGCATGACTGACATACTGACTTAAAGATCTGCGAAGACGCTACAGGATCGACAGTGGGTGACCACAGCTGTTGGAGCCTCTGGTGCAACTATAATGAACGGTATGTGGAAAATCTGTCTATCTGTCTGTCCGTCTATCTGTCTGTCTGTCTGTCTGTCTGTCTGTCTATCTATCTATCTATCTTTCTATCAATCTATCTATCTTTATGTCTGTCTGTTTGTCTATCTATCCGTCTGTCCATCTGTCTGTCTGTCTGTCTATCTATCCGTCTGTCCATCTATCTATCTATCTGTCTGTCTGTCTGTCTTTCTTTCTTTCTGTCTGTCTGTCTTTCTGTCTGTCTGTCTGTTTGTCTAAACCAGTATCCAAACCAGTCAAAGACCGCGATGTGAGGACATCAACAGGAAATAAAGTAAGATTAAGAATATTATGTTTATTATTCATCTTTGTGCAATTTGATTTGAATGGCATTATTAAATGTATCTAACTTGGTAAGTCTTGTAAATTGTGTCATTTTTTTTTGTTTCGAAGAAGAACACAAGAAGTAAAGCGCTCTCAATGTGAATCAAACAACTGCTCGACTGAGGAGATGAAGAGAAAAGTGCAGCTGCACAATCCTAAAATGTTGGTAAGCTCAAATGAATGAACTAACCCATGCTTTAATTTGACTGAATCTGTTTTGTAACTTAGTATTTTTACTTGTGTTTTGTAGAAGGTCGTCTGTCGGCTACACAACTCGGAGGCAAATTGTAGGCAGTATCACCAGGAGCAAAGGTATGGATGAAAGATAAAGCCTAAAATGCATTCTTTTGTTTCCGAAGCAAATAAACACATTTGTTTGAATCTAATACATTTTGCTTCTATAGATTAAGTTCAACACATCATAAGAAGGTCACCTCAGTTTTAGTGGGAGCACTGGCTACAAACTTGGAATTGAAGGCTTTGATAAAAATTACTTTGGTGAGTTATTTTCATTGTTATTTCTATTTTGGCTATTTCTGTATAGTCGCTGTATGTTGTGTCTATTTTTGCTTTTAACAAACCCAATCACTTGTTTCTAGTGGCCTGCAAGACATTACCAGAGCTAACCGGTGTGGCCGCAGCACAGAGTGACCAGAGGAGGAAGAGGGTAAGATAGATTAGTATTAGTTTCTGTTTTATTTATTTCTGTTGCATTAGTATAAACTGTAATGTTGTACATGTTTCTTTTGTTTTCAGCTCTTGGGTCAAATCCGGTGTACTGGCTGTGGACAAAGTGTGTTTCTGAAGGGGGATCACCGCTAACATGATGCCAGATGAAGAAGACAATGCTGTTGAATGTTTCAACTTGATGCCCAGCTGATGCATGACCAACGACCACCGGCAGAACCCGCTTAACCTCCGCCTAATCTCCTTAATCGTTTCAATGTATATATAAATATATCTCCCAAGGGTTTTTCCCTCCTAGGACTTTTTTTTACTTCCCCGGCTAAGCCTGGGGGTTTTTTTTTCTCCTAGGGGGTTTTTCAACCCGGGGAGGCAGCCTTCTTGGGCTTAACTTAGCACCCTCTTTTTTACGTTAAATTAGCAATACGCACGCTTATAATGTTGATTCATAGCCGCAGCAAATTTATTAATTATGTTGTGCTATCTGTCGTTTTTCTGTGCTTTCCACTGCTTCTGTTAATGTAAAGCTGCTTTGAAACAATCACCAATTGTGAAAAGCGCTATATAAATAAAATTGAATTGAATTGAACTGTTGATGAAGTGTCGGGTGGATTGTGAGACCATCATCGTTCTTCAGCCAGGCGCTCCGCAATCTGTGTGCTAAGCTGCAGCTGCGACTGTGTGTGTGTTCGAGTTATGCAGCGTTGAATTGCTGTCTAACAGAATGCCATCGCTTACCTACAACCCCGAGACAGCAAAATAAACACATTTGATGCCAAATGTGATCCCAAGAACATAATGTCTGGCTATTTTTAACTTTTGTGTGTTTATTTTATTAATAAAACTCTTACAAACCTCGCATTACATTTTCTTATTTTTATTGTATTTTTTTATTTACTTATAAACATGCATTTGTGTCTCAAGTATATATTATGATATTCACAATCAGATTTTCTTTATGCTAAATTAGGTGAGAGTGAAAGTGTTGGATGTGTTTCAGTCCTGTAATGGACTGACCATCTGTCCAGGGTGTTTCCCTTACTTTAGTCTAAGTTGGGATAAGAGGCACCAACACTCCACACGACCCCAATAACCAGAAAAGAAAACAGAGGTTGTGATTCATCATTTTCAAATTAAATGTCATTCACCGTATAAATCAGGCAGCCATTGCATGCTAACAAATATCTCAGAAGGACAAAATTGGAAGCTCACACATGAGATTTCTCTGTGGGTACTCCTGGTGAAGGCAAAAGTTCACTCACCCATTTCCTCTGGCCAGCTTATGTTTCAGGGCTGCATTCTTGTCTCGTTCATGATCCCCCATCAACTCTTAACTTAAAGATGTTCACATTTATATAGTTATCAGGACATATAATTAGAACGTTAAATGACAACACTTGCATGCTATTAGAAAAATTGATGCTATTTTGCATTGAATAACAGATGCAGATGCTAAATTTGGTATAGCGGGTGCCGTGCTATTTTTGCTGTGTTTGTATAGGCTAATGTGAGCAGTATGCAAATTGCCTGTATAGACAAAATAGCCTAAAAACATACTGTACTTCATACATCGCATGTGCATAGTATTAAATTCCCACAATGCAACTCACTTGACTTGCTTTCTTTCCACTGCCCGCCATGATTTTATTGCCTTATTTTTTGTCAGACTACCCAAAATGCAAAGTGAAATGATTAACTTAGTAGACACCACTGCTTTAAACATTTAATGCAATGTGATGAAGTAATGTGATAACTACTGAAATCTCAAATGTCAATATTTGGTGGAGTTTTTTTTTTAATAATTTTCTATAGATGGGGTTAATTTTATTATCTTCATGTTTTCAAAAAAAGTCCCCAAAAACTACCAAAAAAACACCCCAAAGTTTGGACACTTTACTATTTTTAATGTTTATAAAAGAAGTCTCTTATGCTCATCAAGCCTGCATTTATCTGATAAAAAATCCTTTAGAATTCATTCATATTAGTATAAATTGTATTACTGTAATAATAGTATGTACAATAATGATAGTAATACCAATAATAATTCTAGAGATGTTATGATTATAGGAATATTTTTTAACGCCCATAAGAATAACGTCATAATAATAATAATAATAATGACAATAATAATAATAATAATAAAAATAATAATGAAAATGAAATAATAATAAATAATGATAATAATAATAATAATAATGAAAATTAAAAAAATAAAAATAAATAATGACAACAACAATAATAATAATAGCTAGATAGGTACATTTCCTGAAGAAAATGTGAAGTGGTGCTTGCCGTGGCAAAAATTCTGGGGACCATATATGATTATACTCCAAGCCAGAAGTAAAATGATCCAACTCCCGTGTCTCTACGATTTTCTGATGCAGAGATATAAGGCTTTGTTTATCCGGTTGCTAGGGTACTGTATTTGGTTGCTAGGGAGAAAACTGGCATCCACTACTGATTAGTCTCCGAGTCACAAGTCAAAAGGTCCAACCCCCGTGTCCCTACGATGTTCTGATGCAGAGATATAAGGATTTGTTTACTCTGTTGCTAGGGTACTCTATTTGGTTGCTAGGGATAATATTGGCATCCCATAGTGATTACACTCTAAGTCACGAGTCAAACGGTCCAACCCCCGTGTCTCTACGATGTTCTGATGCGGAGATATAAGGCTTTGTTTACTCTGTTGCTAGGGTACTGTATTTGGTTGCTAGGGAAAAATTGGCATTCCATAGTGATTACACTCCAAGTCACAAGTCAAACGGTCCAGATAAGACCCTTATGCCTCGTTTGGGCTCGTCTAGAGTCCTTTGAAACTCCGTTGAAAAAAACTGTTAAGTGTTGAGTTAAGTATTAAATGTTGGGTTCTATTAAAGTCCATTAAAATTAGAAAAATTCTGCAATGTTTTCTACAAAAAACATAATTTCTTCTGGACTGAACAAAGAAAGACATCAACATTTTAGATGACATGGTGGTGAGTAAATTATCTGGATTTTTCTTTTAAGAAAATGGAATATTCCTTTAAGTAAATGGGATTTTTCCCTTATAAAAGTCATAGCACACCTTTCCTCAATAAACCGGTCGATTTGAGTCCTCTTTCATGGGTCTACAACAAACCGTGTGGGACGAGTTACGCGCCGAAAAAAGTGTCCGGATAAGGAATAATAATAGTGATGCCTTACATAAATGCAAGCACCACTAATAAGTTTAAGTGCAACAACAGTATGTTGGCTTTCTCAAGCCAACATAATTATAAGTAAATGTAATTATTTAAAAACATGTTTTAATGTGGTGTACGCCTTTTTCAGTATGAACTGTTTATTAAAGTATGATTATAATTTTTTATTACTGATTAAAATGTTAGTTTTGCTGAAATAGTTTCTTGTAAATCATTGTCCTTGTGTTGTTTTGGATGCCCACTAAAGTAAAAGCATTAATTTCTTAAATTCTTAAATTAAGATGCTTTATTTTGATGAGCAAAATGACCTAAGAAAATCAGTCTACTTTTTAGACAAAAATATACAATTTAAGTAAATGTAAACTTATAAAATAAAACAAGCAAAAATATCTGCCAATCTAAAAAAAAATCTAAAAATAAGTTTTCTTTTTCTTAAACACTTAATTTAAGCAACATTTTCTCACTCTTTTGGCAGATAATTTTGCTTGTTTTAAACACAAATTCACTTAAATTGTTTTTTTTTGTCTAAAAACTAGACTTATGTTCTTAGGTCGTTTTGCTCATCAAGAAAATACATCTTGATTTAACAATAGTTAGATATTTATACTCAAAACAGGACAAAATACTAAGCAAGAAAGTCATTTTTTGCAGTGTTGTCTGTGAAACAGGTCCTGTTTACATTTAGTTTGATATTACACACATAAGCATTTATTAAAATCGCAGCTAATGAGATATTAATATAAATTTCTGTCTCTTTATTGTTTTATTATTGTATAGAGTTCAAGCTAATCACGGAGGAGAAAATGTTGGTGTGGCTCGGTTGATGTTTACTGTACGTGGATCAGACAGTAACTGTTTTATAGCAGACAAAAGTGTCCACAGTCACAGGTAAGATTGTTTATTATTTTAAATGTATACTTTAATCACTATATCAAAGTTTTAATGTAATTTGTCTGTTTTTTTTTTTTTAGATTAGAGAGCCTCTGGCGTGATCTCTGGATAGGGGTCACTAGCTTATTCTACCATATTTTACACACATTAGAGGAACAGGACATGCTGGATCTGAGCAGCGCTCTTCAGTTATTTTGCTGCCATTTTGTGTTTTTACCTCGACTGCAAGCAAACCTAGATTTGTTTCATGAGAGATGGGACAATCACCCACTCACAACGGAGCAAAACCTCACACCAAACCAGCTGTGGGAGATCGGACAGATGAAAAATCCCATTGCCAAATCAGAGGTATTAAAGTACTTATACATAAAAATATCATCAGAGACTTGAATGCTTTTGCATTGTATTTATAATAACTAAATGAACTGTGAATTATGATGATGTAAACAATAAACCTTATGTTTTATGTTAGGAGATGACCATTCCTGATATCAAAAGAGAGGACAGTGGATCTATCGAAGATAAACACACGGCGATAAATGATCCACAGTTTAAAGGGCCTATAAATCCTGAACATATGGAGCAGTTAAGACAACAAATTAATCCTTTACAACCCTCCAAGTACAATGGCGTGGACATTTATATGAGCACAGTCCAGTTTGTGCAAAATCTGCATAGTGAAAAATAGATCTTGTTGCATGTACTGTGCTTTTCATTATTTTTAAACTGTGTTACTTTTTTACTAGTAGATGTCATCAATAAACATAATCTCTTGTTTAATCTTTTTTTATTGAGCACATTACAATGAACATTAAGTCCTTAAATACAAAGCTAGCAAAGGACAAACCCACCCTCTACAGGCAGTAGACCTATCATCATGTCTGCTGTTAAAGCTGAGAAATATGTTTAATAACAAGTATGCTTTTTGTTTTGGTTGACTCCACTTGACTAAACAATTACCAGGTTAACTTTGCAGCTTCTTTATTGTTATAATGAGTTTGATAAACACTGATTGTGATGTTATGACTTTTACCTGAGTAAATATATATCACCTCCATCTGTCATGTGCTTAACATTGTATGAGATGTTCCTTGAAAAATACTGTTTGTTTGCTGAAATATGTTGGATATAATAAACTGAAATAAATGTGCAGTTATATTTTGTTTTTAAGTTAGCACATGAGTGTTTATTCCACATACAATGGAAAAAGATGAGTATGAAATACTATGTTGTAATACAGAGATGTTACTGTTTTGTTTTTTTAAACAACCCTGTAATAAGATTCAGTTTCTATTATACACTGCAAAAAAATATTTTCAAGAAAAAAAAATGTTTTTTTGTCTTGTTTTCGGTAAAAATATCTAAAAATTCTTAAATTAAGATGCTTTTAAAATAGGCCTAGATATAAGCCTAGATTTTAGACCAAAAGTATCGAATTTAAGTACATAAAAAAACATTAAAAAGTACATAAAACAAGCAAAAAAAATCTACCAATGGTGTAGCAAATTTTTCTTCAATTTTTCTTGAATTTAGTTTTTAAGAAAAATGTTCAATATTTTTTTTGCTTACCCCATTGGCAGATTTTTGTGCTTGTTTTATGCACAAAATCACTAAAATTTGATACTTTTGGTCTAAAAACTAGACTTATTTTCTTTTACTCATCAAGAAAATACATCTTAATTAAATATATTTTTTTATATCTATACTGAAAACAAGACAAAAATACTAACCTTACTGAAAAATCCAGCTAAGACCAGCATAAGCTGGTAGCTGGTTATAGGTGGCAGTAGCTGGTTTAAGCTGGTCCTCCCCGTCTGGCAAAGCTGTTCCAGCAAAACCAAGCTGGGAGACCAGATACAACCAGCTCACCAGCTTATGCTGGTCTTAGCTGGAATTTTCAGTAGGGTAAGAAAATATTTTTTGCAGTAAAATGACTGCATGTATACAAGTAAAACATTTAACTGACCAGTCCAACATTAAATAAACTGAAAAAACTTTTTTTTTAAACTTAAGTGGTTGCAATCAATTTATTTAAGCTACATTTAATCAATTGTAAAATAAAAGAAAAAAGTTTTGTTTAAATGTAGCTCAAATAAATTGATTGCAACCACTTACCTTAAAAAAATTGAGTAAATTGAAAGAATCACTTTTTTCAGTGTAGTCTCAAACCAAACTTTTACTATTAATTTCTCTCATTATATTGTAGTCCAACATATTGTTTTCTTAGCAATAATATTAAAATAAATATCCAGTAGTGTAAAACTTTCTTGAAATAATGTAGGCTTTACACAAGTAATGACCCTGTGATTTGCTGTTTTATAAGATGGGTAACAGCGCCACCTACTGCATATACCATGTTACTGGCGGGGAAGCGGTGCCTCTTAATTGATTAGATAACTAGTCAGTCAGTGGCTGGTAAAGAGTTAATGTTTGTAACTTCTGAAGTCATTTCTGTTGTCAAGGTCACCCTGACACGACGCTTTAATATTGTGACATTATAAAGCCCACGCTCAAGTCATCGCGTGTGGAGCAGCACGAGTCCTTCATGCGTCACATCTGAAGTTCGCGCCTCCTGACAGCTGCTGGATTTATCCTCCAAAAGGTATTTGTCTTTTATTAAACTTTTATGGTGTTTGCTTATAGCAGTCGTTTTAAATGCAGTGTTGCTTACAGAAGTAACGAAATAGAGCAAATCAATCATATAAATCAAGTTTGTTATTGAGCTGTATCTCCAGCAAAAGAAGAAATTAAGTGATTTTAACTGCAGTCCGCGCGTTTTCCCCAACACTGAAGTGAATTATTTTAACTCTTCTATTTAAAATTAATATTATGTAATATGTACGATTTCATAGTAAAATTGCTTCTCGCTAAGTAATAATTACAGCAAAATCATTGTTAAACAATTTTCGTGAGTCACTAGATGGCAGCACAAACACAATAAAACGACAGCAAAATGAACAACATCCATTATAAAAGCTCAGAAGCTAGATTGTATTAATAAAACACTGAAAAATAAACTAATGGTTAGGGTTTATTGTTTGTATTGTACCATACATCCCGAAAAAACCTCCTAAAACCAGCATAAGCAGGTGGGCTGGTTTTAGCTGGTTTTGCTGGTGTAGCAAGCTGGTCTAACTGTGTTTTGGTCACTTTTTAAGCTGGTCTACTGGACATAACTGGCCAGGTTGTGAGGACCATCTTAAACCAGCTACTGCCAGCTTAAACCAGCTAATGCTGGTCTTAGCTGGATTATTCAGTAGGGATAATATGTAGATATAATTGGATTACAGTTTTTCTCATTTCTCAGATCAGAAATTAATTTTTTAAAACAAGTTGTTAAACCTCAACATCATCAAGTCAGTTGTGCACAACATATAAGCAAATTCTGATTGTTTTGGACACATTGTAAATGCTTTGATACAATCATGCACTTGATCATGTGAACTTGTCTGCTGTTTGCTACATTTTTAATTGCTAATGTAATTTTTCTGTCAATGTACATTATACTGGTTTCTGTTGAATAGTATTACACCTCAAAACATTTAGAAATAAGTTTCTTCACATGAGTCATGTAGAATGGTTGACCTTTTTGTGATAATCTGTTTTTGTGTGAACTGAATTGATAAATTGCTGAAGGGGAATGATTGTGTGAAGTGTAAGATGACTGTATAAGACATTATGAGGGATTATCTGCGAGGAAAGATATCTGTTGTGATTGGGGATGAGAATCTGCTTGACATCCTGGGACATCAGGAGAAAATTTTGAGTTGAGATTCGATTTTTTTCACATTATACAGTGAAGCTTTCTAGTTTTGTTATTTTGTATTTACTGTAAAGTATGATTTACAGTTTTTCTCAGAGAATTTCTCAGATCAGAAATTAATTTTCTGATTCTCATTGTTTTGGACTGAGAATGGGCCCAAACGACTTGCTAATGATGCATAATCATGATGTTTGGTCTTCTTTTCAAATCCTGTACTGTAGTGAAAACTATTCATAAGCTCTGTCCCAAATGACATACTTTACACTATGCACTTAAACTACGCACTATACACATTTATGAATTTTAGAAGAGTAGTATCATCCCAAATGAAACACTTGATGGTTTTGTACTAACCAGAAGTGTAAGCATTTCCCAGATGAGGGCAATGACATCAAATGCATACTTTAGTACAATGCAAGTTAATGAATATCAATTTGTACACTGTTCTTGTGATACCATTTTCTTCAACATGACTTTAGTAAGTGTCAGACTGTCTCACGGGTAAACCTCACTCTTACTGCATCTGAAAGCCCGTCTCTCTTACATTACGTAAGCAAAGCCATACGGCCAAAAATATCTATTTTAAGACATACAAAAAATGGCCAAAAAATATTTTTGCTGAAATATTTTTTGTAATATATTTACAAAAATATTTTTTCACCATTTTTAAATTTAAATGTAAAATACATTTATTTTTAAAGCATTTATATTCACATTGCATGGGAGACAAGTTTTGAATATGTTAAAAATTAATGCAAAAATATAATTATAAAAGTCAAAGTAAAGTTTTTCTTGAAAATTGGTAACACTTTCCTGAAATATATTTTGGAATATATTTACAAAAATATATTTTTCACCATTTTATATATATATATATATATATATATATATATATTATAGACAGTTTCAGAGGTAACAACATAAACAAGCGGCTGTCGCGGTCCGCACGTAACTTCTGGTAAACTCTGCTAAGAATAAATAACATCAAAGTACTTTAAACATACTTTATTTATATAACAAGCAAAAAAACAACACATAGATTACCTAGGAAACCAAAACATTTGTTATTTTCGACGAGGCATTTGTTCAAGAGATCAGTTTAGCAACTAGTCAGACCATAAAAAAAACGAAACCGGAAGTAAAGTTCAGATCCAGACGTGTATCACGTGGGTCCGATGAAACCGTTTATAGAATTTATATTCACATCGCATAAGAGACAAGTTTTGAATATGTTAAAATTAATTTTATTTTCAACTGCATAAAAATACTTATAATTTTATATTGTAAACATACTTAAACATTTTTTAAAAACTTTAATATTTTGGCCAGGAAAAAATATTTTTGCTGTATAGGTTGTAAAATTGCCCCTGACATTTGGAAATATATGTTAATATGAAGGTTAAAACTAAATATATTTTCAAATAAAAAATATATTAAATTAAGGTTTACTTTTTACAAAATGTATTTAGCATATTTTTAAAAAACATTTTTGGCTAGAGAAATTATTTATTTTGCCATATGGGAAGCCGTGACTGATTGCATTAAGTAGCGTTGCACATTTGGAGTGCCTCATCCACAAACTTAAAGTACACTTTATTTTTGGGTATTTTTAGTGTGAACAATACTTACACTATTTATAATAGAAGATGGCTTAGAATGGTGCATACATGTGCAATTTGGGACACCCCTTTCAAGTCCTATTAGATAATCAAAATATTGTCAGTGTATTAAAACCTTCAGGAACATTTTTTAAAATCTTTCAAAATAAGAGACTTTATGCTATTGACAATGAAAGCAGTGCTATAGTGAATTATGTTGTATTTTTATATTGTATATTGATGTTGAGTGTTTCTGCATTAAGTTCTAGATGAGAGTTGAGTTGCCGTGACAACCGTGACGCATCATCAGTCAACAAAGAGCAACACCAAACTCTCATCTCTCTCAACTCTTCTCTTTTATTATAAAAGGTTAGTAAAAATTATTACATTTCAAAGAAAAAACATTGTCATTCACATGCTTTAATGTCAAAGTAAAGTTTTTATCGAATATTTGGTAACATTTTAACATTAACATTAATAAATCCATCAACTAACATGAACAAACAATCAACTATATAGTTTTACATTATATATTAATTCTTGTTAATGTTAGTTAATATCTATACAGTTATTCATGTTAGTTCCTGGTGCATTAATTACAGTTTTTCTCAGTTGTTTTGAAGCTTAAAATCAGAAAAATCTGTATAAACATTATGGATGTCCTGCAAAGCCTGTAACTTGTTCAAAATCCTTAATTCATCTCTCAAAAGTAAATTTTACGTCAGTGAAGATGTCAGTGCCATCAAAATAGCAAATCCGTGTGTCATTGTTCATGAACAAGACGGTCAAAATGTTTAGTCATGTTGTCAATATACCAAGTGTACCTACACAATTATAAGTGTCAGTATTTTCTGATGTAAACTGTGATGAATTCACCTTTTTACCATTTTTAATGCTAAATTGTATATTGGACAATTATTATAATAATCTGCATGATAAAACTTTTATTTCTAATCTGAGAAATGCTCCAAAGAGACTGAGTAAAAAATTTATTATATACAGTCATGTGATAAAGACAAATGCAATTTGGCATCTCCAATTCATCTAACCTGCATGTTTTTACCTGTAGGAGGAGACGGGAATACCCGGAGTAAACCCACGCTGACACCGGAAGAACATGCAAACCCCACACAGAAAGCCCACCTGACCTAACCGGGGCTCGAACCGCTGACCTTTTTGCTGCCGTTTGACTCTCATTATAAAGGTAAGTGTGCAGTTTTATAGTCTTATCAGTATTTAATACATGTAAAAAAATTACATTACAATCACTTCAAACACACACAGAAGAAAAATCCATTAATAGTTCAAGTTTATTGGTTAGTTAAGTGGTCACATTTGACAGTTTAGGCTAAAAAAATTCCAATGAAGTTCAACACCCAACTCTTAAAGGAGAGAGTTACGACAGCATGAGTTCAAAATGCTTCAGCGTCACGTGATTCATGTTGACTTCAGATACTTTCAGAAAGTTGATAGCAGGCCAATCAAAAACACTGAATTAGAGGCAACAAGCTTTCATTTTTGGATCAAAAAATGCATCGATGTACATTATTTATATAACACACCGATATGTGTATGTACACAGCAAAACCCACATTGTTAAATTAACACTCTTCAGACAAGGCTTAGCTAAAGCCAGGACTAGACCTTAGTTAAATTAAGATGTTAAAACATCTTTTATAATCATGCCTTAGAAAAAGATGCTACTGGTGTATATCTTGAGACAAATCAATGGCACTGGCATGTTTTAAGATCTGTATATTTTCAGTTGAGATAACTCAAAAAATGTCTTAATCTAGGACTATCCTTAAAAGTTACCCCGACTATGAAGACTTGTATGCTTTAATACTTTATATTTGCCTTCAACTACTAAAATTAATTGATAGAAACACAATAATATATTAATTACTTCAAAAACCCCAACATGTAATACTCATTTTAATCTATTTGGACTAATTTTGAATGGCCATCAGGCTGGTTTGTTTCGCGGATCTGGCAACCCTGTTTATAATCACATAATTTTATAATCTACTTATTGAAGACTTGTTTATCACGTTTATGACCGAAAAGTGCAAATACAAAAAATTAATCAAAGTAATCAATACAACAAATTAAAAACACAAATGCAAATGTCCGGTTAACATGACTCATTCATTGACACGAGGTAAAAAATAGTTTTCTGTGACGCAGAATGATGGCTAAATTTGAACCCACAGTAAGGGCTATAAAGGCCATGTTTACATTAAAGCATCTGTTTTAAAAAAGCATTTTAAAATGAAAATGATCCTCGTCTATTTCAAAAAATATCTTCGTCCACACTATACACGACCATAAACATGAAACATGACCATTAACACACACTGAGCATGCGCATAAATGTGTAAAATAACTTATTACTCTAGTATATCGGCAAACATTCATATCTGGATTATTTTGACGGTAACGATACCAGACAATATTTTGAAACCTTCAGAAATGTGTTTGTGAGTCTTATATTATTCTAGCACCCCCCCCCCCCACAACATATTTGTATTTGTAATGCATCAATAAGTTGCACGGGGTTTCTTTTAATGTTCTTATTTATTTATATTCACAAAACTTTTCAACGAAACATTGATTCAAATTAAGAGACAAGAAATATGAAATGAATTTCCCAAACTAAACTTAAATTAAACTAAAAAATTATGTCTGACCCTCTCTATTTCTTTTATCATACTGACCTTCGATCCATTACAACATGTTTAAAATTACAGTCTGTATTTCGTAATAGACTAATTGAATTGAAATAAAACATAAACAACATTACAACAATATTCAAACCCAACAATACTCAAACATAATTATAAAACAGACATTCTGTATTAGGATACATTTTAAAAACTGATAAAGCTTTTATTATAGTTGGGTGCACTAAGTTTATAAAAATCACTTTCACACCGCAGACAAAATCAACGCATTTCAGAGAAGCATGACTTAAGGAGCAACAAGGTATGTGGAATATCTCTATCTATCTATCTATCTATCTATCTATCTATCTATCTATCTATCTATCTATCTATCTATCTATCTATCTATCTATCTATCTATCTATCTATCTATCTATCTATCAATCTATCTATCTATCTATCTATCTATCTATCTATCTATCTATCTATCTATCTAGATACTATCTATCTATCTATCTAGTACTAACACTAGCGGTCAGTCTTAAGTGTCTAACACTTCTTCTTCTCTACAATTCTTTACTATGATTATAATCCAGCCCAATAAGTCCCATTCTAAGTGATTCGTTTATGATTTATCTGGTGCAGTGTCGATAAGCCCCTGTGTTTCTCTGTAAGCTTACACTTGTTAGATGAATCAAAGGCTTCGCTATGGTGAGTTCTCCACTAGGCTTGTACCGCTGAACTGACTCGAGTCTGTTCAGTCGGGGTGCTGTGGTAGTCCACTCTTTCTGCACCTTAGGCAGCAATATGCAGTGTGGCCTCTGCCATCGGGCACTCCAATCGCTAACCGTGCCAACTGACATAAGACCCTAGTGGCTGTGCCAGTTGGTGGGTGACACTTTTGAGTGCTGCCCGGTGTGTTAGAGGCGTGACTGTTGAGCAGTCGAGGTGGGGAGGGCAGACGGCCCAGCGCTCTTGGCTGCGTGCTCAGGGAAGCGCCTTGTCTGTGGGTTCCGCCTGGGTAGCCTTAAATAGTCAACAAGTGTAGTGAAAGAGATTCACTTTTCTCCCCTTTGTAGCCACTAGAGGCACCAGATGTAAGGTAGCATTCCCTATCCTTCAAAGGTCTATCTATCTATCTATCTATCTATCTATCTATCTATCTATCTATCTATCTATCTATCTATCTATCTATCTATCTATCTATCTATCTATCTATCTATCTATCTATCTATCTATCTATCTATCTATCTATCTCTAGCACAACTAACATGCACATTAAAGCAATACACAAAAAAGATGCTAGAGGCTCGGCCGCGGTGGTCCGGTTTGGCGCTGATGGTGATACAAGAGTCTCTAGCACAAAAAAAATGCTAGAGGCTTGACCGCGGCTCTGCCGCGGTTAGTCGCTAGCATGACTAACATGCAGATTAGAGTAATGCACAAAAAAGATGCTAGAGGCTAACATGCAGAATAAAGCAATACACAAAAAAGATGCTAGAGGCTCGGCCGCGGTGGTCCGGTTTGGCGCCGATGGTGATACAAGAGTCTCTAGCACAAAAAAAGATGCTAGAGGCTTGACCGCGGCTCTGCCGCGGTTAGTCGCTAGCACGACTAACATGCAGATTAGAGTAATGCACAAAAAAGATGCTAGAGGCTAACATGCAGAATAAAGCAATACACAAAAAAGATGCTAGAGGCTCGGCCGCGGTGGTCGGGTTTGGCGCCGATGGTGATACAAGAGTCTCTAGCACAAAAAAGATGCTAGAGGCTTGACCGCGGCTCTGCCGCGGTTAGTCGCTAGCACGACTAACATGCAGATTAGAGTAATGCACAAAAAAGATGCTAGAGGCTAACATGCAGAATAAAGCAATACACAAAAAAGATGCTAGAGGCTCGGCCGCGGTGGTCCGGTTTGGCGCCGATGGTGATACAAGAGTCTCTAGCACAAAAAAAGATGCTAGAGGCTTGACCGCGGCTCTGCCGCGGTTAGTCGCTAGCACGACTAACATGCAGATTAGAGTAATGCACAAAAAAGATGCTAGAGGCTAACATGCAGAATAAAGCAATACACAAAAAAGATGCTAGAGGCTCGGCCGCGGTGGTCCGGTTTGGCGCCGATGGTGATACAAGAGTCTCTAGCACAAAAAAGATGCTAGATGCTTGACCGCGGCTCTGCCGCGGTTAGTCGCTTGCACGACTAACATGCAGATTAGAGTAATGCACAAAAAATATGCTAGAGGCTAACATGCATAATAAGCAATACACAAAAAAGATGCTAGAGGCTCGGCCGCGGTGGTCCGGTTTGGCGCCGATGGTGATACAAGAGTCTCTAGCACAAAAAAGATGCTAGAGGCTTGACCGCGGCTCTGCCTCGGTTGGTCGCTAGCATGACTAACATGCAGATTAGAGTAATGCACAAAAAAGATGCTAGAGGCTAACATGCACATTAAAGCAATACACAAAAAAGATGCTAGAGGCTCGGCCGCGGTGGTCTGGTTTGGCGCCGACGGTGATACAAGAGTCTCTAGCACAAAAAAAGATGCTAGAGGCTTGGCCGCGGCTCTGCCTCGGTTGGTCGCTAGCATGAGTAACATGCAGATTAAAGCAATATACAAAAAAGATGCTAGAGGCTCGGCCACGGTACTCCAAGACGGCGGCCATGATGGCGGCCACTGTGGCAAGAGTCTCTAGCATAGCTGAAATAGAAGAAGACGCTACAGACTCGGCCGTGGTACTCCATGACGGTGACCACGGTGACTTGAGTCTCTAGCATGACTGACATACTGACTAAAAAGATCTGCCAAGAAGACGCTACAGGCTCGGCCGTGGTACCCCATGACGGTGACCACGGTGACTTGAGTCTCTAGCATGACTGACATACTGACTAAAAAGATCTGCCAAGAAGACGCTACAGGCTCGGCCGGGGTACGCCATGAAGGTGACCACGGTGACTTGAGTCTCTAGCATGACTGACATACTGACTAAAAAGATCTGCCAAGAAGACGCTACAGGCTCGGCCTTGGTACCCCATGATGGTGACCACGGTGACTTGAGTCTCTAGCATGACTGACATACTGACTAAAAAGATCTGCCAAGAAGAAGCTACATGCTCGGCCGTGGTACCCCATGATGGTGACCACGGTGACTTGAGTCTCTAGCATGACTGACATACTGACTAAAAAGATCTGCCAAGAAGACGCTACAGACTCGGCCGTGGTACCCCATGACGGTGACCACGGTGACTTGAGTCTCTAGCATGACTGACATACTCACTAAAAAGATCTGCAAAGAAGATGCTACAGACTCGGCCGTGGTACTCCATGACGGCGAACACGGTGACTTGAGTCTCTAGCATGACTGACATACTGACTAAAAAGATCTGCCAAGAAGACGCTACAGGCTCGGCCGTGGTACCCCATGACGGTGACCACGGTGACTTGAGTCTCTAGCATGACTGACATACTGACTAATAAGATCTGCCAAGAAGACGCTACAGGCTCGGCTGTGGTACCCCATGACGGTGACCACGGTGACTTGAGTCTCTAGCATGACTGACATACTGACTAAAAAGATCTGCCAAGAAGACGCTACAGGCTCGGCCGTGGTACCCCATGACGGTGACCACGGTGACTTGAGTCTCTAGCATGACTGACATACTGACTAAAAAGATCTGCCAAGAAGACGCTACAGGCTCGGCTGTGGTACCCCATGACGGTGACCTCGGTGACTTGAGTCTCTAGCATGACTGACATACTGACTAAAAAGATCTGCCAAGAAGACGCTACAGGCTCGGCCGTGGTACCCCATGACGGAGACCACGGTGACTTGAGTCTCTAGCATGACTGACATACTGACTAAAAAGATCTGCCAAGAAGACGCTACAGGCTCAGCCGTGGTACCCCATGATGGTGACCACGGTGACTTGAGTCTCTAGCATGACTGACATACTGACTAATAAGATCTGCCAAGAAGACGCTTCAGGCTCGGCCGTGGTACGCCATGACGGTGACCACGGTGACTTGAGTCTCTAGCATGACTGACATACTGACTAAAAAGATCTGCCAAGAAGACGCTACAGGCTCGGCCGTGGTACCCCATGACGGTGACCACGGTGACTTGAGTCTCTAGCATGACTGACATACTGACTAAAAAGATCTGCCAAGAAGACGCTACAGGCTCGGCCTTGGTACCCCATGACGGTGACCACGGTGACTTGAGTCTCTAGCATGACTGACATACTGACTAAAAAGATCTGCAAAGAAGACGCTACAGACTCGGCCGTGGTACTCCATGACGGTGACCATGGTGACTTGAGTCTCTAGCATGACTGACATACTGACTAAAAAGATCCGCCAAGAAGACGCTACAGGCTCGGCTGTGGTACCCCATGACGGTGACCACGGTGACTTGAGTCTCTAGCATGACTGACATACTGACTAAAAAGATCTGCCAAGAAGACGCTACAGGCTCGGCCGTGGTACCCCATGACGGTGACCACGGTGACTTGAGTCTCTAGCATGACTGACATACTGACTAAAAAGAAATGACAAGAAGAGGCTACAGGCTCGGCTGTGGTACCACATGACGGTGACCACGGTGACTTGATTCTCGACCATGACTGACTTACTCACTAAAAAGATCTGCCAAGAAGACGCTACAGGCTCGGCCGTGGTACCCCATGACGGTGACCACGGTGACTTGAGTCTCTAGCATGACTGACATACTGACTTAAAGATCTGCGAAGACGCTACAGGATCGACAGTGGGTGACCACAGCTGTTGGAGCCTCTGGTGCAACAATAATGAACGGTATGTGGAAAATCTGTCTATCTGTCTGTCCGTCTATCTGTCC